>NC_047062.1:302500-602500 GCF_902459465.1 Asterias rubens
TCTATAATTATGTCAGCTATATATAACAAATATTGAATGGCTTCAATTCGTGGAATGAAAGTATATTATCGCTCGGTAAAATACACTCGACTTCGCCTCGTGAAATGGAACAGTCCAAATTTTACCTTGCGATAATATTCCTCCCATTCCACTCTGAGCCACTCAATATTTGTATACTATCTACTCGCATCCGCCCTATATGGAATAAAAATTAAGCAAATGTGTTTACAAGTAAATCAAATGCTCAAACCTGAAAGCTTTTATTTTTACGCTTTAGCTTTTACAGTCGCGTTCGCATTGGACTTAAAATGATTTACTTACCGCCGCAAATTGTTCACTTACCGGTATTAAGTCCAAGAGAGAACAGCCGGTAGCTTACCGGGGTGGTAAGTTATCTGACCCCCAAATCCAATGCGAACGCGACTTTAAGCCTATCAATATTAACTTCGTTTGATACGATATGGAAAGGTTTGCGGTAACACCATGCGGTAACACCAAAAAGGGAAAACAAAAAGACGATCAGAGCATACTGATCGAAACGTCGAGTTGAAACCAACGGTTCTTTTCAGAACCACCCCCAACTCATTAGAGGTATAGTCATTACATGTTTACCATGCAAAGTTTCAAATCCTACTCGTTTGTTAAATAGAAAGAAATAAATGCTTCATAATATTTGGAGTATTTGCTAGGGCTGGGTCACTTTGAAAAGAGAAAAACATCGTGTTCAAAATGGCAGCTTTCTTGGAAAAGTGTCGCTCCAGGAAAAGGTATAATATGCACAGCGCGAAGGCAGTGTCGGGAACCACATGTAGGGCCAACACTGTTAAAGTCGATTATTGCTTTTCCAAAGTAATGCTTTTATACGTCACAGTTCGTATCCATCTGTATATTATTTATTTTCTCTTTATTACAGGAAGCGAGTCCAACGTGTATGAAGTTCTCGTCATGGTTATCTGTCTGGGCTATTTTATCTTCGACTCTTTCTGGTGTCTTTGGTCCAACGTTTATGGCAAGGAGACCAATCTATTCATCATACATCACATGGTCGCCTTTGCGGGAATGGTGACGTCACTATACCTTGGTGTTTCTGGTACTGAAACTAATTCCACTATATTCCTGGCTGAAGTCACAAACCCATTGATGCAGTTCCGTTGGTTCATGAGGGAAGTAGGCTTGAAGGTTCACAATGTGTGGTATGAGATCAATGATTTCATATTCATAGTGACTTATTTAACTCTGAGAGTTGGATTGTCACTTTATCTGGCATATTGTGAGGTTATACATCCACAACCAACCGACATCTTTAAGTTTTTAGCGGTGTCATTTACTGTGATGAACATTATTCTCTCTGTAGGTATTGCACAGTTTGCTTACAGAAAATACACTGTAATGTACAAAGATATTAAGCAATGGAACAACACTGGTGAAAGACAGTTGTGTGTAAAAGATTATGGTCAACTTAGAAACGGTAGCACCACCTTCGACCGAGAACACGGTGATTGATACAATGTCATTTCACAAAGGCCTCGAGATAGCAGTCATTAATAAAGGTTTTTAGGCAATACTATTTAAATAGAGGTTTTTAAAGAATAACTTTATTGAAATAGAACATCTATTGAAGAAAAGCCGCAACAGGACGTTTGGGACAAATCAAATAACAGACTCGATGATTAATTATACGAATTGATATTCCAATATTATTTGCAAACTGTGGCAAAGAATATCGTTACGTAGTTGCAGGAAATTATTGTGTACATTGCTATTAAAGCAGACAACACAATGGCAAGCCAGCCAATTATTATTTGCTCTTGTAACGTTTGAATTTCACACACAAACAGTTTTTAGTTGTAAAAAATCATTAAGGTATGTTAAAAAATCATGGTTTCGTGCCTTTAGATTATAGGATATAGTACATGCATCTTTTGGTTATTTAATGATGAAAGAGTGAAGATATTTAGTTTGGAGTATAAAAAGTTAGGTCTTATGTTTGTACTCAATTTTACGGGTAGTTTAAATACCCTGTAGTGATACGATGAACACAATGTAAAACACCCGCAGGAAATTATCATCATTTCAACTAATTTGAATTAACACTAAATTAATGAAAATGCTGGTATACGTGCCTTTATGCGACTATTTATAAATAATGCTTTTAAGAAAAATACGTGAGCGTTTTGACTGAAGGGCATGTTTGTGATCATAATGTAAACACATACTGGTACAGGTGACACTTGCAGTTCGTTCCTCAGAAGTATTTGTCTTTATAATATATCATACATTGTATACTTATATACGGAGCTCCAGGAGTGCCATCCCACATATTGAGATACCGACATAATTTATCTCATCAAGACGACTTATTTCGTGGTATAAGTTAACTTACCGACATATTTTATCTAGCTTAGTCGACTTATTCAAAACAATTAGTCGACTAAGCAACATAGTTTATCTCACCAAGTCGACTTAGATAAAACAAAAAGTCGACTTGCTGACATAATTTGTCTCGCCAAGTCGACTTACTGAGAGTACTAAGTCGACTTACTGACATAAATTATCTCGCCAAGTCGACTTACTGAGGGTACTAACTCGACTTACTGACATAATTTATCTCGCCAAGTCGACTTAGATAAAACAATAAGTCAACTTGCTGACATAGTTTTTTTCAACAAGTCGACTTACTGAATGTAATAAGTCGACTTACTGACATAATTTATCTCACCAAGTCGACTTAGATAAAACAATAAGTCAACTTGCTGACATAACTTATTTCGCCAAGTTGAATTACTGAGAATATTAAGTCGACTTTCTGACAAAATATGTATCTTCAAGTCGACTTAGATAACATAATTAGTCGACTTACTGAGAGTACTAAGTCGACTTACTGACATAATTTATCTCGCCAAGTCGACTTAGATAAAACAATAAGTCAACTTGCTGACATAATTTACCTCACCAAGTCGACTTACTGAGAGTAATAAGTCAACTTACTGATAAAAATTATCTCACCAAGTCGACTTAGATAAAATAATAAGTCAACTTACTGATATAATTTATATCGACAAGTTGACTTACAGAAACCAAGAAGTCAACATAAATCAATTGATGGTTAGACATGTTTGAACACGTCATCTGTACAATAGTGGCACATAATTTTATGCACCTGACAAATCTATGCATGGATATTCTTTACAAGGTTTTGTGAATAGATTCACATGGTTCGTTGAATATAAGGGGTTGGTTGTGGCGACAACAACCTTTTTATCCTTTTGACAACGGCTGATGGTTGCACTTTGGTATTGTCACTTTTCAACTCGGCTCCGTTACGTGCTGTCTGGTACCTTCCATTATACATTTTGTTGTGAAGATTTTAATTGTGTAAAGGCTTATAGTTTGATGAATAATATGACGAAAACAAACTTTTATCCTTTTGAACTGAATTCATGATTTATTGTCTCATTCTTCTCACGTAGCCATTTAGTAGGGTCAAAACGTCAGGCCAGTAACACTATTTTGCAAGTACTACACCATGTAGTGTTAGTTGGACGCAGTTTGCTAACAGCCATTACCATTTTTTAAATAAAATCAGTAAATTAATAATTTTGCTTGTTACATAAAATAAAATTGAAGAGGATGCCTGAATTGACTAATACAATCGGAGTTGGACGAGGTGTAGACTGGATTCAAGTCTTAGATTGTGGTTATTTTTCTGCATCCAAGGCACGAAAAACGCCCCCACATTATTAGCGATCACGCGGGCCCTAACTCGCAATCTCAATACACACACGTTGCAACGTGTGCAGGCTGTGTATAAGTAAACTTCTTAATTAGTCGACTGGTTGAGATGAATTATGTCAGTAAGTCCATTTATCATTTTATCTAGGTCGACTTGGTGAGACAATATGTCGGTAAGTCGACTTGCCATTTTATCTATAAAGTCGACTTGGTGAGATAAATAATGTCAGTAAGTCGACTTAGTACTCTCAGTTACGGAGCTCCATGAGTGCCATCCCACTTATTGAGATACTGACATAATTTATCTCATCAAGACGACTTATTTCGTGGTATAAGTTAACTTACCGACATATTTTATCTAGCTAAGTCGACTTATTCAAAACAATCAGTCGACTATTAGCAACATAGTTTATCTCACCAAGTCGTCTTAGATAAAACAAAAGGTCGACTTGCTGACATAATTTGTCTTGCCAAGTCAACTTACTGAGAGTACTAAGCCAACTTACCGACATAACTTATCTCGCCAAGTCGACTTAGATAAAACAATAAGTCAACTTGCTGACGTAATTTTTTTCAACAAGTCGACTTACTGAGAGTACCAAGTCGACTTACTGACATAATTTACCTCGCCAAGTCGACTTAGATAAAACAATAAGTCAACTTGCTGACATAATTTATTTCAACAAGTCGATTTACTGAGAGTACTAAGTCGACATACTGACATAATTTACCTCGCCAAGTCGACTTAGATAAAACAATAAGTCAACTTGCTGACATAATTTACCTCACCAAGTCGACTTACTGAGAGTACTAAGTCGACATACTGACATAATTTACCTCGCCAAGTCGACTTAGATAAAACAATAAGTCAACTTGCTGACATAATTTATTTCAACAAGTCGACTTACCGAGAGTAATAAGTCGACTTACTGACATAATTTATCTCACCAAGTCGACTTTATAGATAAAATGGCAAGTCGACTTACCGACATATTGTCTCACCAAGTCGACCTAGATAAAATGATAAATGGACTTACTGACATAATTCATCTCAACCAGTCGACTAATTAAGAAGTTTACTTATACACAGCCTGCACACGTTGCAACGTGTGTGTATTGAGATTGCGAGTTAGGGCCCGCGTGATCGCTAATAATGTGGGGGCGTTTTTCGTGCCTTGGATGCAGAAAAATAACCACAATCTAAGACTTGAATCCAGTCTACACCTCGTCCAACTCCGATTGTATTAGTCAATTCAGGCATCCTCTTCAATTTTATTTTATGTAACAAGCAAAATTATTAATTTACTGATTTTATTTAAAAAATGGTAATGGCTGTTAGCAAACTGCGTCCAACTAACACTACATGGTGTAGTACTTGCAAAATAGTGTTACTGGCCTGACGTTTTGACCCTACTAAATGGCTACGTGAGAAGAATGAGACAATAAATCATGAATTCAGTTCAAAAGGATAAAAGTTTGTTTTCGTCATATTATTCATCAAACTATAAGCCTTTACACAATTAAAATCTTCACAACAAAATGTATAATGGAAGGTACCAGACAGCACGTAACGGAGCCGAGTTGAAAAGTGACAATACCAAAGTGCAACCATCAGCCGTTGTCAAAAGGATAAAAAGGTTGTTGTCGCCACAACCAACCCCTTATATTCAACGAACCATGTGAATCTATTCACAAAACCTTGTAAAGAATATCCATGCATAGATTTGTCAGGTGCATAACATTATGTGCCACTATTGTACAGATGACGTGTTCAAACATGTCTAACCATCAATTGATTTATGTTGACTTCTTGGTTTCTGTAAGTCAACTTGTCGATATAAATTATATCAGTAAGTTGACTTATTACTCTCAGTAAGTCGACTTGGTGAGGTAAATTATGTCAGCAAGTTGACTTATTGTTTTATCTAAGTCGACTTGGCGAGATAAATTATGTCAGTAAGTCGACTTAGTACTCTCAGTAAGTCGACTAATTATGTTATCTAAGTCGACTTGAAGATACATATTTTGTCAGAAAGTCGACTTAATATTCTCAGTAATTCAACTTGGCGAAATAAGTTATGTCAGCAAGTTGACTTATTGTTTTATCTAAGTCGACTTGGTGAGATAAATTATGTCAGTAAGTCGACTTATTACATTCAGTAAGTCGACTTGTTGAAAAAAATTATGTCAGCAAGTTGACTTATTGTTTTATCTAAGTCGACTTGGCGAGATAAATTATGTCAGTAAGTCGAGTTAGTACCCTCAGTAAGTCGACTTGGCGAGATAATTTATGTCAGTAAGTCGACTTAGTACTCTCAGTAAGTCGACTTGGCGAGACAAATTATGTCAGCAAGTCGACTTTTTGTTTTATCTAAGTCGACTTGGTGAGATAAACTATGTTGCTTAGTCGACTAATTGTTTTGAATAAGTCGACTAAGCTAGATAAAATATGTCGGTAAGTTAACTTATACCACGAAATAAGTCGTCTTGATGAGATAAATTATGTCGGTATCTCAATATGTGGGATGGCACTCCTGGAGCTCCGTAATGAAGTGAAATCCATGTCGAGGTTTATCTTCGAACCTATGTGTTCTGTGCAGCTGAGTGTGGGTTCGAATCCCGGTCGTGATACTAACTTGTGTCCCTGAGCAAGACACTTTACTATAATTGCTTCTATCCACCCAGGGGAAAATGGGTATCTGTAAGAGCAGACATGGTTCTTGTGGACAGGCTGTATCTATATTCCCCAGGGAGCTGAGATGGTTTAAGATGGCACAGTTAACAGGGTAATGCGCTTTAATGATGAGACATGGTGTTTAAAGCGTGATATGAAAACCGCGTAAACATTATTATTGGTTAGTATTATTACTAATATTCTTGAAAATAAAGTTATCAAGAAAATGAAATAGTTTTGAAACTTGTTTTTCCTGCGTCTATCGCTGTTTGGATAGTAGGATTTTTTTTACCAAATAAAGTGTTGTACATTACACTTTTGTGTTCCAAAGAGTCCTGTGCCCAAAACAAAACACCCAAATCAAACAATCGGCAGAAAGAGATCACGGAGGAAGAATTTGGTTTTGCGATTGACCCTCCACCCACATCTAGCAATCGGAAGGTCCATGAGATAACAACCAATCAAGCATTACATTACTCGGTGAATTCGGTGTGTGTTTTTGCTATCTGGCACCCTACTCGAACCACGACAAAGTACATCAGCGCCGGAGTCACCCGGCTAAAATGGCACACTGAGGGAAAGAAAACACACCCGTCACCACATTTACCACCACTGCAATCGGAATTTTCGTGAGAAACAACCAATCAAGTGTGTGTACCCTCCTCAACATGGCGGTCAGACACTCAACACGGGAGTCACCCGACCACCAAGCAAGAGGGCACGGGTCAGAAAGGAAAGGACAAGAAGAGAACCAAGCAAGAGAAACCTGTGCAAAACAGCCATCAATCCGGAACACATTTCATGTCATTATTCGGGAGCACTCCGCCAGCCAAAGTCCGACCAGATTTTGAAGGGATCACTCCGCCTCCGACCAACGAAACCGGTGTCAGATGCAATTGTGTCCGCCATTCAATACTGTCCGCTCCGGACACTTTTGCATATGCAATCATGTCCGGGGTTATGCAAAAACTGTCCGGTGGACATGTACATGACTGTATGTGCGCGCGTAAGCAAGCGTGCATGCACTGAACCTACGTATAATTATGATTCACGTATTTTATGATTGCAGCGAGTACCCAAACGGCCGAACATTTCCCATGTCATTCATGACATGCACTTTAGCTTGTAAAAAAAATGGCAAACGTGTTCCGTTGACCAAGGGCGTTTAATTTACTGCAAGGACGGTTTTGCACGGGGCGGACACAACTGCATATGCAAATGTGTCCGGGCGGAGACAACTGCATTATGCAGCGTCCGGGCGGACACGATTGCATATGCAAAACCGTCCGGCGAAAATTATTGCATATGCAAAAGTGTCCGGAGCGGATAGTATTGCATAGAGGACACCGGCACACCCGGGAAATCTGTCCGCCGGGAGCATTTGTTTCTCTATCAACAACGCCACACTTGCCGTAAGCCCATCCCTTTAAATGACTTGGGCTCTAAAATCCATAATGCATCCAAAAACAGAGTTAGTTCATCTTGCTCCATCATCATGATTCAACCAAGGAGTATGAACTTGTGTTGTCACCCAAGCTCACTTCCTCCCATTCGTAAAATACTTGCTCTCTCTCTATAGTCTTTTTAACCATTCAGATCGACTTGAACGTGCTGTCCTTACTCCCGGAGGTAGAGGTAGGTCCTATATCCTACATCAGCAGCAGAGACGCCCAGCTATCAAGTGATCTCATCATTGTCCGGGCAGAAGTCCCTTCCTGATACCTATCCCCCCCCCTTTACCATAGGGATCATCAGGTGTTCCAACGCTTCAATCAGGGAATATAACTCCTTCACAAGCCAATCGATCAGGTACTTAAAGCCAGTGGACACTATTGGTAATTGTCAAAGACTAGCCTTCACAGTTGGTGTATCTCAACATATGCATAAAATAACAAAACTGTGAAAATTTGAGCTCAATCGGTCATCGAACTTGCGAGATAATAATGAAAGAAAAAACACCCTTGTCACACGAGGTTCTGTGCGTTTATTAGATGGTTGGTTCTAAACTTGAGGTCTCGAAAGCAAGTTCGTGGAAAATTACTTCTTTCTCGAAAACTATGGCACTTCAGAGGGAGCCGTTTCTCACAATGTTTGATACCATCAACCTCTCCCCATTACTCGTCACCAAGAAAGGTTTTATGCTAATAATTAATTTGAGTAATATACAAATACGCTCCGGGGATCACCGGGTAACCATTGCACGAGTAAAAGCAGTCAATATTTGTTTTTTACTATATCTCATACATATTCATGACAGAGAGTTGAGTTCTCATTGGTCCATTCATCATCACGTGCCAGGTGTTAATTTTGCTAACTACCAAGCGCGCACTCGAGTATTCACGAAAGTGGTAAATGCGCATGACAAGTAATAGTTCCCGGGAGCTATTCTACTTGTCATGCGCACTACCATTGCGCGACGTCATCCCCGGGCGCTATTGATCGTGGCACCGTTTTGTATAGTCTGGTTCCCAGACCCAAAAATCTCCGACTAGGCTCTGTCGAATTTAGGGTCCGGTATCACCCAAAATCACGTGACCAAAAAGGAGGAATTCCTCCTCTTTCGAAGTTATCCGAAATGTTCCGAACGTGTTGTCGTCAACATTCGGACAGTATCGTTCATGTTCGGTACGGACTCGTAATGTCAGTCCTGTCGGCCGTAGATCCAGGAGTTTTTATGCCAGTTATTGCCAATGCAGGCGTTGTGCCTAAATAAAGCGTTTGCAAAGCGATGCGACAAGTTCAAAATATATAAACCTGGGAAATCGCTCCGAGATCTGGTAAGTTTTTGTCCTTTTTCTTCAAAAATATTTTTTCAAAGGTGTTTTGACTTGAGTGTTCATTAGACATTGATTGAGGATTAAGTTTCATGATTTTTAAAAGTGGTAAAAGTGGGGGAAAATCTGGTGACTAGCTGTCGAAATTATACGTGTTGAACCAGATTGTCATTAATTGACGATCAAAATAATCTCGAAACCCTCCGGCCTGGCGGCCGTTGGGAGGAGGGTTACGTTATCGCAACTGTAGTACGTGTAGACATGGTTTCCCTGGAGATGACCCCCGACCCTGACAAGTTGCGTCATGCTCTATTTTTAACCGTGGGTGATACCTGACCTAAGATTTTTAACAAGAGACGTCAAGGAATCTTTGGTCAGGGGACCAGACTACCCGGGAGCTATTCTACTTGTCATGCGCACTTCCATTGCGAGACGTCATCGCCGGGCGCTATTGATCGGGCACCGTTTTGTATACAATGTACACGCACGACGAACAGCACTCTCTAAGCGACGTCCAACACCCGCATGAACAAACTTATCATGTACATTTTGTTTCACAGTCATAATTTTCTCTTGCTTAAAACTCATGTTCCGGTAACTAACATGGTTCAGGTTTATTTCGGGTGAAGTAGTCGATGAGCTCCCCTCGGTATTGGAAGTTGACAAACTAGTTCCCTCGGCTTCGCCTCGGGAACTAGTTTGTCAATTTCCAGTACCTCGGGGAGCTAATATCGACGAGTCACCCTCAAACCATGTTATATTTGTATAATAGTGTGGACACTATTGGTAATTACTCAAAATAATTATTAGCATAAAACCTTTTTTTGGTGGCGAATAATGGGGAGAGGTTGATGGTGTAAAACATTGTGATAAACGGCTCTCTCTGAAGTGCCATAGTTTTCGAGAAAGAAGTAATTTTCGACGATTTTGATTTCGAGACCTCAGATTTAGACTTTAAGGCAAGGTGGCCATAGTCACCTGCATTAGAGCTCTATCACTCATCTTCTCAGGGTGTTTAGGCGAACAAACCGTACACGACTTCGCTATACTGTTCTCGCTGTACAATGTACTGTACATATACAATGTACTATACATGTACGTTGTTCGAGTATGCACAGCGTGCAGACTGCCGAATCGTGCCGCGCCGGTGTGGTTGGCGGTTTCAATTTTCCGCCGTATTCAGTTTTCCGAATGACCAAATACGGTAACATTACGTCATGTGATGCCTGCGCACAGCAAGCAAAAGTAGTCCATTTTTAGTGCCGTATTGAGTCATCCGTGTTACCCTCCCGGTAGCTCGTACACGAGTACAACGAGCGGCGAACGCGTGGATCGTATGAGAGAATTTGGTGTGAAGACCAAGCAAACTATCCTGTATTTAACCAGTGGCACAAGCAGTGTGACCTGCTTTAAGTTGTACGCATGAATACATGTAAAGATGGGGCAAGAGAATATGACTAAACAGAAAAGAATCGAAATAGAAACAATTTGGGGTCACTGAGAGAACTACAGTACTCGCCAGGGTACTCGCGGCGGTATTTTTGTCTGGCTACGTCACCCGGAAAACTGAACACGCCGGAAAGCTAAAACCGTTTGACCAACGTGCAGAAATGTCCGGCTACGTCACCCGGAAAACTTAACACGGCGGAAGACTGAAACCGCCACACCGGGCCGGGTCACACTACGCAAACAGCCTTGAGTCAAGGTTATCATTTGAAGAGCCATATGAGGGACAACTCGAAATGTAAAGAGTGGTGTTTTTCACTGTTTTACATTTTTTTAGAGAGAGTTGAGACCCAAAAGCTGTATCGTATCCGTGGTGTCCGCTTCATCTTCCTATAATCACTTCATTTTAACTTCAGGGCATTATTTTGAGTGTATCTGAACCCGGTGCCGGTGTGGCGGTTTCAGACTTCCGCCGTGTTCAGTTTTCCGAGTGACGTAGCCGGAAATTTCGACACGTTGCTCAAACGGTTTTAGCTTTCCGGCGTGTTCAGTTTTCCGGGTGACCTGTCAGATACCGCCGCGAGTACCCTGGCGAGTACTGTAGTTCTCTCAGCAGTGACCCCCAAATTGTTTATATTACGATTCTTTTCTGTGTAGTCACATAATCTCTTGCCCCATCTTTACATGTATTCATGGGTACAACTTTAGGCAGGTCACACTCTGCTTGCATAAAAAACAACTCATACGATCCACGCGTTTGCCGCTAGTTGTACTCGACTCGTGGACGCCGCCATGACAGCTACCGGAGGGTAATGGATGACTCAATACGGCACTAAAAACGGACTACTTTCGCTTGCTGTGCGCAGGCATCGCATGACGTAATGCTACCGTATTTGGTCATTCGGAAAACTGAACACAGCGGAAAGTTGAAACCGCCACACCGGGGTCATGTGCTTCACTTCAACTGGGTAAACCCATAGAGCTATATATTGTCAATATATAATAGCTCTATGGGTAAACCAATATAGGGCTATATAAAAGAATAGCTCTATGGGTAAACCACATTCTGAGTTCCAAACGTCTACCCGCAAAAAATGGAAAGAAATGTAAAGGTTACTTGTCCGAAATTGTTTGATTGGTTTTCAAAGACTGTCAATAATATATTATTTGTTATTAATTTTGGTTTTTACCCATACACCGATGTGTGTTAGCACTGTATACTCAGTACTTTCGTCATGTGAACAAATATCACAGGCATGTTACTCGGGTGGGATTTGAACCCACGACCCTTGCAATTCTAGAGCAGTGTCTTACCAACTAGACTATCGAGGTTGCCCGGCAGCTAGAGGCAGTTCGAATCCTATACTTTTTGTTGGGTATTTTTGAATACTTCATAGCGCTGGTGGCAAATGGGATCCCGGGATTGTCTGTGGTGCACCCATATTATTGGGTGCGTTCGCAAGTTCCCTGGGTCATCCCCGGTCTGCCCTGGTGGTGTGTTCGAATAGCTTTTGACGTCATTCCCAGGGCAAGTCAGGTCAGCCAACAGTGCCGCTTGTGGAGTGGGTCACTTGGGGGCTGGCCCCAGGTAAACGACACGAGAGCGGTGAGTGGTCGTTCGTTTTGCTCTTGTCAGGGGCTCACCCGAGTGACCGCGGGGGTAGACCCAGGCAAGCTAACCGAATCGGCGCACCCATTACATATTTTGGACCCTACTGATGAAGTTTGTTTTTACTGAGGCCCTCTACCGTCAGTCACCGTACTTTACCGGTAGTTGTGTATACATTGTGTATGTACGGATGTGAGAGGATACGGATGTACACCATACGCCGCGTCTACTACACAAATTCGTCCACCACAGAGTGCAGAGTGAAGTGTAGGTAGCCGGTAGGAAGGAGTGAGAACGAAAACGAAACTTACATCAACCACCACCATAGATGGCAAAGGCAAAGTTAAAGAGTTTTCGCTTCAAGACAGTGAAAGTACCTTCAATTCAAGAACCAATCTTATCAGAGGATGAGCGAGATGAACTTGGTCAGTTTAAATACCCGTGGCATAACATCGTGTTTGAAGGAGGTGGTAATAAGGGCCTAGCCTATGCAGGCTCAGTTCGGGTAGGTTATTATTACACTAATCACTATTATGTATTGTCATGGAGCAATAAACTCAATAAACTCTAGTTTATTGCTCCATGGTATTGTGAATGGTCTTCTATGTCGAGTGGTTACATCTTTCTAATTCTCATACTGTTTAAATCTGGTTTATAAATTTACAGAGATGCCAAGTCCAGAGGCCAGCTATTATGAGCTATGATTTTATGAGTGAGATTTTTCAAAAATTTGCCAGTTTTAGGGGTCCTACTACTTGCCGTCAACTCGCCGTCAACTCACTTGTGCCGTCAACTCGCCGTCAACTCCTCCAATATACATTTAAAATCCACAAAAGAAGCATAGAACTGTAAAGTATCAGCTCAAAGAGCATTCGCGTAAGTTTTAGGTCATATTTCGAAATAAAAATTGATTTTTTTTCTCGTGAAAAAAAATTCTCGAAGCCCAAAAACTGTCGGCCGCCATCTTGCTTTTTCACAATGATTAGTCTTGGCCCAAGATGTCAATGATTGGTACTTTTTTTTTATCAACACAAAGTCGTTTTTGTGAATGAATTTGTACCGAAAACCATGAGAAATATGTAGTTTAGCCCAGACTTAACACTTCCGTGCCCCCTTTTTATAGATTTTTCATGTAAATTTAATGAGTTGACGGCATGAAAATGAGTTGACGGCGAGTTGACGGCAAGTCGGCGAGTTGACGGCAAGTAGTAGGACCGAGTTTTAGAAGGCCCTTCGAAATCGCTGGCCAACTTCTTTTTTTATTTTTTATAAAATTAAAATAAAATAAAGATTGCAGAAGTTTAGTTGTGGACAAACAAGCATCAAAGTTCCAAAATGCATTAAACACCTCTTCAGAATAATTAAAACTCACATGAGGTACACAGGAGATGTTGATAGTTTTAAATGTGGAGGTACGATTGTGTCAGATTATTTCCTTCCAAAATAAAAAAAAAATCTATTAAAAATGATGTCCAAAATCCTCCGCTCACTTCTTCTGCCTGTTGTGTCTTCGCTAGTGGAGCGCAGTTAACGAATTTGCTAAACGAGTCGAGAACAACTTTTGCGCAATAAGCGTTTTGCGCTCAGTCGAATTTTAGCTGAACCTGCTGGGAGAGCAAAAGCGTGCGCAATCTGCAAATTTGCGCTCTGTTTGTACGACAGCTCAAGTTGATGATTCTGATAAACTGCGTGCAATCTGAAGATTGTGCAATCTGAAGATTGTGCAAACATTGTAGATTGCGTTTTTTATACACACGAGCGCGATTTGTCAATGCATTGTCGTTCATTTAAAAAGAATTCCCGATCTAGACTAGCCCCAATGCTTGAGAAAATGGTTGCTGTACGTGTGAGCGTGAGACAGAGCCCAAATGCCTGAGTCTCACGCCTAATGGGTGCGACTTGGTACATATAGGTCTGGGTTTATTGACGACAGTGCATATTGATGACAGTGCATATTTCGTCGTTTGTACCACAAACTGACCTAACTCGTTCACACTGACAGTTTAAAAAACTTGTTTGGAGAAAATCACGATTGAAGTTGTACTACTTTTCAAACTGCTGTTTCGGAGTCTGCTTACTAATTTTATTTTATTCATTTATAACGAAAACAAAGCTGAAAACTTAGTTCATACAGAACTGGCAATGTGTTTTCATCCCTAAAATTATTTTTATTAGGAATCATTGTTAAACATGAAATTTGTGACTCCAAATCCCCTCAAATGTTGGCCTGTCAAAGTGAGCAGACTTTACAAGTTTGTTACATAACTTATTTTATTATTATAAAAGTGAAAAGGAAACGACTAATAAACCTTTTGTTTTGCCGTCTCCTTTTTTCCCCATAGCCTTTTAGCCTGAGCCTCATTCACTAATAAATTACTTTTTACCCAACCTCACCACCCTTGATGTTGTCCTTTGTGTTTCCATCTTCTTGCTTGTGGTCAAGCCAGTCCCTTCCCTTCAACCCCCCCCCCCTTTTTGTCCCCGTATTCATTGTTTACCCCCTGCTTTTTTATGTATGCTTTCTAACCCCATTCATGTATTTCCACTTCACTGCTTATGTTTCACTTAGTTACCTGTTCATGTTTGTTGTGTTGTAATTTAGCCTTCGAGAAAGACTCTGCTAGGGTCGAAACGTCAGGCCATTAACTATTTTTTTATAGTGAACACATTAAAAGCCATTAAAATGTAAAACTGTTCTTGATTTATTGTCTTGTCAATCTTTGGCATGTCCCTCAGTGAGTCAGAAGACTATAATGGACTTGTTTTTCTGGCCACTGACTGGCCTCGTTGCGAGAGAGGATTGAGGGTTACGATGATCAGAATCCGCAATCCTATTAATGGTCCTATAATCACTACCCTGGCCATGCTGGATTATTTCGGTACCAAATAGTTTCTTTAGAGCCGTGTGTCCAAAGTGGGACTAAATTTTCCACGTTTTACAACCAATTGGGTAAATTAACAATGAATGCACATAACCTTTGGGAGGATCAAGGAAAATACAATAGTTCCCAATCGTTGGGAATCATGTATCACCTACATGTACCACATGTACTGTGCAAGATTATATTATTCCCGGACCTTATATATTATACTGACTTTCAGACCATGTCATTCATTGAGTGACTGGCTCTTTTTGGGGACACAAATTGGCCCCTTATTATACTGCATGATGTCCAAAGCAAGGGGAAGCAATGTGGGTGTAACGCAGGCCCAGAGAGGGCATTTGTTTTCGATTTTCTGAAAGTTTCTGTTAAATTTTGAAGGGGCACCGAGGTCATTACTGGGACAACCGGCAACCCTGATGTCACATGCACGGTACAAATTGGAGACGGCGGAGACCTTTAGATGAGCTTTCCCATTTATTTGCACTCAGTGTATAACATTACGCAGGTGA
This sequence comes from Asterias rubens, assembly GCF_902459465.1. Lineage (NCBI taxonomy): Eukaryota > Metazoa > Echinodermata > Asteroidea > Forcipulatida > Asteriidae > Asterias > Asterias rubens. Next base: position 318,130 of record NC_047062.1, read on the forward strand.
AACTATAAATAACAAATACATAAATAGCTTACTAAATGACACGAAAAGAAAGCACATTATAAACAATTAAGGGAAGGGGGACAAAGGTGAACCATATCAGACTAACAAAAACAACTTTAAATGCAGAACGAGATACAGCAATAAACCAAGCAACGACCGAGGGCTGATGCAAAGTGAAACTTGAATATAAGACACTACAAAGACAAATCCAGCGTTAAATCACAACAGTGAAATAACTAATACATATAATAAACTCACATCATTGCCGGGAGAAACTCAGAAACTACGTCCGTGCACATGGTAAATGTTCTGCGGTATTCTGGGGGCGTTCACTGGTATTCTGATACAAACATTACATAAACCAACGATAAATATATAGGAAACAAACGGGGGCATTCTGAGGTATTCTGATATAAACGTTAAATAGCCAAAATATACAGGAAACAACGGGGGACTTGTACACTGCAAAATAATCCCAAGCAATAGAATAAATACTGAATGAAGCATCAAGAAAATGAATTACACGAGAAATTAAATCCAGAGACCATAAGCCGTAAAAAAGGGGGACCGAATGAGTTGGCTCAAACGGCGATAAAAAACTATAAGAAAACGGCAACTTGCTAAATATGCCGAACAGGAAAATGCTAACATAAGGGAAGTTTTGACTGCGAAGATTAAAATAAAGATATTTATACATAAGGAAGATGAATGCTAGAAATAACAGTTGCAAACAGAATAAGGCTACTTACGGGAGATGGCTACGGAAAATTACGTGTCTGAGAAGAACTAAAATAAACTCGAACACAACACAACGGAATCAGGAACAGAAGTGACTTGGAAATACAGGCACCCAGGTATATGTATACAAAAATAGGGGTTTGCCACACCTTAGGCGAAATTCCTTAAATGCCCGCAGGCGATTGGCTGTGGCCACTGAACCTTGACTTTATGCAAACAAGGATAAACTGATAAACGTAAGAGAAACGTATAAATTACAAACAACAATATAAACACATCGCCGGTGGGAGATGACACTCCCCCCTAATTAATGAATTACATTCTAAATATTAATACCAAACAATTCTAATCGAAGGACCGCTTGCGCGACCTCAAATACACCCATAAATATTAGTGCTAAAGGCACGATACCATACTCGTAAACTCCATAACAGATAATCAAAATAGCAAAATTTTGAGTAATCGTAACCAGAACAATAAGAAAAAATGTCTATAGCAAAAGCCGGAGACGGGATTGAACAATACTGTAATTATAAACAAGAATAATTAATCACCAGAGGGAAGTTCATTAGCGGATTCCAACAAGACTAACTTGCTTATTGGACGTACAAACTCTGAAGTACGGGTTTTGACTTTAACTGATCTAATCAAGCCGTCCCTACCACTAGTGACACCGCTGACCAATGCTAAAGGCCACAGACTCCTCGGAGTCATTTCGTCCATGAGCATTACCAGATCACCAATAGCCAAATTGTTTGTTACATCAAACCACTTGGAACGCCTCTGCAGCTCTGGTAAATAGAGTTTGAGCCATTTACGCCAAAATTGGTCAGCAAGATGCTGCACATGTTTCCAGCGCCTGCGAAGGGCATCCGCAGAGCCAAACTTTCCCGGTGGTATACTAGCACCATGCCTCAAAAGTAACAAATGATTAGGTGTAAGTGGGGCGGGGTCACATGGGTCGTCACTGAGCTTGGTCAATGGACGCCCATTGACAATGCATTCTATTTCACAAAACAGAGTTTCCAAGATTTCATCTGTAAGTCTGACTGCTCTGGGGAGGATAGCTACCATAACTCTCTTAATCACAGCAATCAAGCGCTCCCAAGCTCCCCCCATGTGGGATGCAGTAGGAGGGTTGAAGTGCCACACTATATTTTCTTTAACAGCATAAGCGTCTACACATTTACGAGAGATACTTTCATTACTCTTCCTTAGTTCGGACTCTCCTCCTACTAAATTAGTACCATTATCAGAAAATACTACCTCTGGATAACCCCTACGTGCGACGAAACGCCTGAACCCATTTAGAAAGGAATCTGTGTCTAATGAATCCAACTTCTCCACGTGAACAGCCCTAGTAATCAAACAGGTGAAGAGGCAGCCATACCGTTTAATTTCTGATCTACCATACTTAACGTGAAATGGACCAAATACATCAATGCCAATGTTAGAAAATGGCGGTTTGTTCGCCTCAATACGCTCTATAGAGAGGTTAGCCATAAGTTGTACGCAGGGTTTGGAGTAAAGACGTTTGCATGTGACGCATGCCCTAATCATCTTCTTGACAAGGGGTCTTGCTCTTACTACCCAGAAATGCTTTCTGATGATACCCAAGACCCATTCAACTCCGACGTGGGCGACACCATGAACATCCTTCACAATGGCACCAGAAATGACATGTCTTCCCGAGATTATGCAGGGATGTTTACCCGTGATGTCACATTCCTTCAACCTACCACCTACACACAATAAACCATGATTATCCAAAACTGGATTGAGCGTTCTGATTTTACTGGACGTTTTGACGACCTTTCCTTGCTTCAATCTCTCCAACTCTGACCCAAAAGTTAGCTGTTGGCTCTTACGAAGAAGAATAATCTCAGCTTCTCTAACTTCTTGCACTGACAACCTACTTGTAGGCTTACGCCCTCTAAGGACCTTACTAAACATCAACCACCAAGCCAGAGCCCTCTTCATTTTGTACCATGACGAGTAATGGTGCATTATGACACACAGTGGATCATCTAATACACCATCATCCCTATACCTTACTGGAGGGGCTTCACCGACGACTGCCTCGCACACAATGACAGATTGAATTTTCTTCACCTCTGGATCATCACCCGACAAGATGGCTGGCCTATTTTGAGGGGAAACCCAATCACTCTTGTACTGATGCAACTTCTGCGGACCATTCCACCATAACTCTGCATCCCATCTGAAAAGAGACGAAGCTCTGGTGACTAAATCTGCAGGATTGACCTTAGTCTCGACGTAGAACCACTGTTTGGGATCGCTGAGCTCTCTAATTAGGCTAACTCTGTTACCTACAAAGACATTAAATCTTCTACTATCGTTCTGGATATATTTAAGCACAATTTCTGAATCTGTCCAAAAATACGACTGACTGAATTTAAGATCCAACTCACGACTCAACAAAGCGTCAACTTTAACTGCCAAAACCGCTGCTTGAAGTTCTAAGCGTGGAATGGTACATAACTTGAGCGGGGCGACTTTATTCTTACTCATTATCAGCTGAACATGGACCATACCCAATCTATTTATGCAGCGAATATAACTACAACAACCATAACCCTGTGAACTAGCATCAGCAAAATGATGAAGTTCAAGCACGGCGTCATCTAATTCGCATGGTTTAATGCAACGAGGGATCCTCAACTGTCTCACGGAATACAAAGATTGCACCCAGCCATTCCAATCCTTCTCAAGGTCTGATGGTAATCTCTCGTCCCAAGACAACTTACGAGCAGTCGCCTCTTGAAAGAGCAGCTTCCCTGCAAGCACTGCTGGACCCAACAACCCGAGTGGGTCGAAAATAGATGAGACTATGCTGAGCATCTTCCTTTTGGTCATCGAGTCGCTCTGGATATGCTGTACATCGAAGAAGAATTCGTCAGGAGAGATTCGCCATTTTATTCCCAACACTCTACCTTCAGACTGAATGCCCAACTCGCGCACTTCCTTAGCCCTACATTCTACTGATACCTCGGTCAAAAGCTCCTCTTTATTAACAACAAATTTCGTCAGATTAAACCCCCCTCTGGCCAGGATCTTTGGGGTTTCAGTGATGATGGTTTTGGCGTGACATCTAGAGTTGACCGAACTTAGACAATCGTCAACATAAAAAGACTTATCTACCGTATTCTTGACCAGGGGATCCACACCGGGGGCATCAAGAATAGTCCGCCGTAGCGCGTATGTCGAGCTTGATGCGCACCATACCCCACCAAACAGATGTGACGTCATTCGACAGCACTTCAGTTGACCATCAACGTACCACAGGAACCGCAGAGCATCTCTGTCCTTCACTGGAATGCTGACTTGGTTGTACATGGCCTCGATGTCTGCCTGAATCGCAATGCTATGCTGACGGAATCTCAATAAGACAGGGAGGAGTTTATTAATTAAATCTGGGCCTTGTAAACAACGTTCATTCAGCGATCTACCCTTGAACTTACTAGCACAATCAAATACAACCCTGAGCTTATCTGGTTTCTTGTCTGACACTACAGCATGGTGAGGGAGATACCAAATTCTCTCAGGACTAAACAACTCGCTGTCTGGAACCCTCTCAGCATACCTGTTATCCATGAGTTTACTTATCTCTGCATCATATTTATCATAAAGATTGTCATTAATAAGTCTTCTACGCAAGGACTCTAACCTGGACTTAGCAACGACAAAGTTGTTGGGAAGAGGTTCTGATCTATCTTTCCATGGGATAGGGAGCTCATAATGACCACTAACCTTCCTACACTCACGGTCCCACAAAGCCATGACTAGTTTATCATCAGGAGACCACGACAACTGTTCTAAACCTTCATTCTCAATTTTCCACAGACGGGACACATCATCATCTACTGATGAACTAGACACAAAATTACAAATAACTTTACGACTAGGCACATTAACCGGGGACTGTCCGTTTAAACACCATCCAAACAGAGTACGGATGGCGAAGGGCTGTCCTGATCTACCTCGTCTCACATCTAAGGGAACAAGCGCCTCGGCGTTATCTTGACCAATAAGCAAATCAACTGATAAGTTACTACACTGATAAGCTGACTTTAAATCAATCCCATGAAGATGGGCATGCGATGAAACGTCAATGCCTGCGTTCCTGACAGGTATTTCATCAACTACATACACTACGGCTAAGTCTAGGCTCTCGCCTGCTAACAACCTCACACTGCTGTACACCGGACTTATTTAAAGTACTAAGATCAACGTTCAGAGTTTTACCTGTAATTCCTAGCTGTCTTACTAAGGCACGGGAACAAAACGTATTACTCGATCCACTATCTAATAAGGCAAATACTTTACGCTGTCTGTCTGCTATGACCTGAACTATGGGCATGTAAGTTGCCTTATCAGTAAATACACCGGCCTTAGATACCTTTACATTACTACTAGGCATGTCATAACCATGATGGATGTACATTGTGTGTTTCTGACCACACCCACTAACTCCACACACAGATCGCTTACCACAATTATCAGTATTATGAAATGGGAGGAGGCAATTATGACATAACTTATGATTAATTACAACCTGCAATCTATCTCTAGGATTCATCTGTTTGAACTTTCCACAATTCCACAAACGGTGTCTCTGACTACATAACACACATGGCTGTTCAGGTTTAGCATAAGCAAAATTCTTAACTTGATCATCTTGCTCACTTGGCTGTGTACCCATTCCCGAATCGTACCCAGATAAAGATGTGGAAAAGTTAGAGGAAGAAGCCTTGTACTGACTTCTCGCGCTATCTGCCTGCTTGGGTTGACTAATGCCATACACTGGGTCGTTCACTTCTGTGGCAACCAAGTCTATGAATTGAACAAGCTCTTTAAATACAGGATAATTACCACTGTTGTGCTTAGATTTGAACACCAACTTTCTCCACCTCGACTGAATGTAATTCGGGAATCTACTGATTATTTCTAATATGACTGACTGAGTGTTAACTTCTTGTAAAGTCTCCAACTGATTGAGAACAAGAAGAGCATTACTCATATCATCAGCAAATTGTTGAATATCTTGGGGGGATCTAACTGGTCTACCCGATTTCAAATCTCGTACAAGACGCTCCGTAACCAAATGAGGGTTACCAAAACGACTAAATAATATTGAACGAGCCTGATAATATCCAGTTTCGCCTCCTATTAACTGGCAACCTCTAATCGCCTCCTTGGCGGGGCCTGAAGTGTATTGCATGAGCCGGGACAACTTAAGGTCGGAGTCTTGACATATTTTGTCTACATTAACATCAAATGCCCTAATGAACTGATGGAAATGCAATGGATTACCACTAAAATTCTCTAACTCTACTCTAGGGAGATTAAGCAAACGCAATAATTCATTACGAGATAAATCTGAGTCATCGGCAGTAATTTCAGTTTTAACCTGTGTGGATTTACAATACACTTTAAATGAATTCAACGAAGAGATATACTCCTTCTGTTCATCATAAAAATAAGCCTCACTTTCATCTATATCTTCATCTTGAGTGAATTTCTCATGGTAGGCATCGTGGGCCGATTTAAACTTTCTGAATAACTCTTTAAGTTTGACAATGTCGTCGTCAATACCATCAGTGTCATCTTCGGCTATACATTGCTTAATTAAATTAATTTCTTTAGTTACCGCCCTCTTGGCTGTCGTCCTCGCCGTCTTCAGGTGCGCCATAGTTGGGCGACTAACCGCCGGTGATGTCGACGATGGCGCCGAAACTGTGCTGGTGACCACGATAGCAGTTGTTGATGGCCGGGGGCAGGAGGGCGACTTCGGTTGACGACGATGGATGAGAGGGTGACGGTTTTACGGCTCGGATTTTCACTGTCACATGCACGGTACAAATTGGAGACGGCGGAGACCTTTAGATGAGCTTTTCCCATTTATTTGCACTCAGTGTATAACATTACGCAGGTGAAACTATAAATAACAAATACATAAATAGCTTACTAAATGACACGAAAAGAAAGCACATTATAAACAATTAAGGGAATGGGGACAAAGGTGAACCATATCAGACTAACAAAAACAACTTTAAATGCAGAACGAGATACAGCAATAAACCAAGCAACGACCGAGGGCTGATGCAAAGTGAAACTTGAATATAAGACACTACAAAGACAAATCCAGCGTTAAATTACAACAGTGAAATAACTAATACATATAATAAACTCACATCATTGCCGGGAGAAACTCAGAAACTACGTCCGTGCACATGGTAAATGTTCTGCGGTATTCTGGGGGCGTTCACTGGTATTCTGATACAAACATTACATAAACCAACGATAAATATATAGGAAACAAACGGGGGCATTCTGAGGTATTCTGATATAAACGTTAAATAGCCAAAATATACAGGAAACAACGGGGGACTTGTACACTACAATATAATCCCAAGCAATAGAATAAATACTGAATGAAGCAGCAAGAAAATGAATTACACGAGAAATTAAATCCAGAGACCATAAGCCGTAAAAAAGGGGGACCGAGTGAGTTGGCTCAAACGGCGATAAAAAACTATAAGAAAACGGCAACTTGCTAAATATGCCGAACAGGAAAATGCTAACATAAGGGAAGTTTTGACTGCGAAGGTTAAAATAAAGATATTTATACATAAGGAAGATGAATGCTAGAAATAACAGTTGTAAACAGAAAAAGGCTACTTACGGGAGATGGCTACGGAAAATTACGTGTCTGAGAAGAACTAAAATAAACTCGAACACAACACAACGGAATCAGGAACAGAAATGACTTGGAAATACAGGCACCCAGGTGTATGTATACAAAAATAGGGGTTTGCCACACCTTAGGCGAAATTCCTTAAATGCCCGCAGGCGATTAGCTGTGGCCACTGAACCTTGACTTTATGCAAACAAGGATAAACTGATAAACGTAAGAGAAACGTATAAATTACAAACAACAATATAAACACATCGCCGGTGGGAGATGACACCTGATGTGTTTGTACAAAAAGTAATGCCTTCTACTTTTTCTGTTTTCTGATTTATTTTTATTTTTTAAAGTTATTTATAAGGTCTAAAAATATATTAAAGACTACTCCACGCATCTACATGTGGTAGATGAGCCCTTGTACTGTCTGTTTCAAGAACCAGTCATTTTGTGCATTATTGCTGCTGTCATTATTGCTGATGTCATTTGAGTGGGAATGAAGCAGCGCAGTGGCGAGTGCATGTTTTAGTATCACCTGTTAATAGACCTTGTAAGTTGACCTCAACTGTTTGAATACATTTCAACTATGTATCTATTTCATCAATTCATCAACAAATGTTGATGAATTGAAATTGAATTGAATCTAATTGAACTACATGTATGTTTTGAAATAAAAGCCCTTGCAAACTGAAGCAAGTTGTAATATTTAGTAGTAGTACAATGTATGACAACCAAACTACATGAAACTAGGACATCATTGTCATGACTCCATGCATCCAGCACATAAAACCATGTGATGCAAGCAAGGGCTGTCTGCACGGTAATCATTCTACCAAATGTTTTTGGTGGTGGAAAAAGGCGATGTGACAAAATTAAAAAAACAATTGCATTACTTTAATCTCTGATGTCTCATAGTTCATGGAAGCTTAATGTTCACCTAATCATCACAAGACGTATATGTGACAACAAAAAATATACAAAAGTCACATCCCACAGCATGTGTCTGGACATGACGTACTGGATCCCAGTTGCTTCTAAATCTTGAAATATTGACCCATGGCTTTGTTTTACATGTTATAGGTACTTGAAGAGATTGGAGTATGGGACCAAGTTAAGAGAATAGCTGGTACCAGTGCAGGAGCAATGACAGCTGGTCTCTTAGCAGTGGGATACAACTCTTATGATTTGGAGGCTTTCTTGAAACAACCAGATCTTGAAAAGATCTTTCTTGGTAAGATTAGAATTATGTAGGTGTGGTACCTAGTGTCGGTTCCTGGTAATTTCAGCCAATATAAGCTGCCTCATTAAACATAAAATATTAGCCGTTTAACACAAAATTGAAAGCTCTTCAAACAGTCAAACATTGAACCATCAAAAATTCCATAAGTTCATACAATTTGTCCGTCATTTGTCATTTTCTGATTTGTTATTTTTAAAATCTGGAAATGTAGCCCCTTTTTTAATTTTAATCCCAAAGTGGCATTTATTCCTAGCTTTGAATACACATTGTTTGAAGAAATAAACTGATTTATTTATGAAGAAAGAGACATTGGCCTAACAGATTCTAGCATAATAGGATCTCTGACTCTGATGTTGCATTTTTTTTCTTTTTTCTTTCTTGATGTGGAGTTATATTACTCCGTTTATTCAACAACAATTATCAGCAACAACATACATCAATAAAACAAGCTCCAATACATACTGCTATTATATAACAGATTAAATGAGCTACAGGATGTAATACATAGAAATTAAATTGATAACATACAAATAAGATCTCTGACTCTGATGTAGCATTCTTTTACTGTCATTATTATAAAGCTAGCAACGAAATCTCTTAAACAGTTAGAGTGATGTCATTCTTATAATTATATGCCGTAATTTTCCTGTGAATGACACAAATAATAATAAGACATAATAATAATAAGACATTTGTAAAGCACCTAATGCAAAAGCCTCTAAGCGCATTAAAGAAACAATTAAATAAACAATTAGAGAAAGATACAAGATACAAATAGGCAAATTACAAAAAAGAAGCTTTAAACAAATGAGTTTTCAACAAGGACTTAAAACATTGTAAAGTATTAGCTTGGCGAATATGCACAGGAAAACTATTCCAAAGAAACGGTGCGGCGTAAGAAAAAGATCTGTGGCCATAAAAACTGAAGAAGCTCTAGTAGCAGAAAGCAATGACCGTTGAGATGATCGTAAAGTCCGAGTAGGGGAATAATGATGTTCAGATAAATAAGCAGGAGATTGACATGTTTGAGCCTTGACAGTTAACAGAAGAATTTTGTAAACTGTTCGAAACTTAACTGGGAGCCAATGCAATTGCATTAGTACAGGTGTAATATGGTGAGAACGAGGCAGACAAGAAACGAGGCGAGCAGCAGTGTTCTGTACACGTTGAATTTTAGCAAGATCTTTATCGGGGAGTCCATACAGAAGTGAATTGCAGGAATCAAGTCTAGTAGTGACGAAGGCATGAACAAGACGAAGAGTAGTTGCTTCATCCAGGTAGCGGCGAATTTGTGATATTTTCCTAATAGCCATGAGAGCTCCTTTGCAAACATTATCACAATGTCTACTCATGCACAATGATGAATCCATAATTAACACCAAGGTTACGGGCAAATTCAGATGGTTCAATGACAGACTGGGCAATTTGTATTGTTGGCAGCGAAATCTTTTTTGCGAAACGAGATCTCAAAAATAAAATCTCAGTTTTGGAGTCATTCAAAGCAAGTTTATTTGACAACGCCCAAGATTTGAATGCACACTTCAACTTTTGCAATGGCAGAAGCGCGATCAGCTGGATCAAATGTAATGTAAAGCTGGGTGTCGTCAGCGTAAGCAACACTAGAAATACCATGGGCAGCAATGAGGTCTTGCAAGGGTGCACTGAACAATATAAATTCAAGTGGCCCAGCTACAGAACCTTGTGGAACACCACACCAGAGATGATGGCGATCTGATTTAACATTGTTGATGAGAACATGCTGGGTTCTGTTGTTCAGATAAGAAGAGAACCAGTTAAGGGCAGTTCCAGTAATTCCATATTGTGAAGATAAACGTTGGATGAGATGCTCATGGTTGATAGTGTCAAATGCAGCACGAGGATTGCTTCCTTATGGTTGTCCAGTGCACGTAAGATTTCGTCCTGCACACGAACAAGAGCAGTCTCACTACTGTGGAAAGGACGATAAGCAGACTGCATTTTAGCATGGAGGTTATTTTCATGGAGATAGTCATGAAGTTGACTAACAACAGCACGCTCAATCAATTTGGAGATGAATCTCAAGTTAGAGATAGGACGATAATTTGACAAACACTCTGGGTCCAAATGTTGCTTTTTCAGAAGTGGCAGGATGCAAGCCACAACCTGTTCCGGTTCATTTCAACTGAGTTCATTCTGGGTTCAACACAACTGTTGGTCTTGGACTTTGTTCCAAGGTATGAAAGTAGATAAATTAATTCCCTGTTTAGAAGCCATCTAGGCAGATAATTTCTATAAACCAAAATGGCAAACCACAATCAAATTAATGACTGTAGATTCTGTGGGCTTATCAAAACTCAGGAAATATTTTAGTGGCTTTAAAGTGTGATACAAATCATTGAGGATTATATTATACGGACATTGTTTCAATATTCATTGAGGATTATATTATACGGACATTGTTTCAATATTCATTGAGGATTATATTATACGGACATTGTTTCAATATTCATTGAGGATTATATTATTCGGACATTGTTTCAATATTCATTGAGGATTATATTATACGGACATTGTTTCAATATTCATTGAGGATTATATTATACGGACATTGTTTCAATATTCATTGAGGATTATATTATACGGACATTGTTTCAATATTCATTGAGGATTATATTATACGGACATTGTTTCAATATTCATTGAGGATTATATTATACGGACATTGTTTCAATATTCATTGAGGATTATATTATACGGACATTGTTTCAATATTCATTGAGGATTATATTATACGGACATTGTTTCAATATTCATTGAGGATTATATTATACGGACATTGTTTCAATATTCATTGAGGATTATATTATACGGACATTGTTTCAATATTCATTGAGGATTATATTATACGGACATTGTTTCAATATTCATTGAGGATTATATTATACAGACATTGTTTCAATATTCATTGAGGATTATATTATACGGACATTGTTTCAATATTCATTGAGGATTATATTATACGGACATTGTTTCAATATTAATTGAGGATTATATTATACGGACATTGTTTCAATATTCATTGAGGATTATATTATACGGACATTGTTTCAATATTCATTGAGGATTATATTATACGGACATTGTTTCAATATTCATTGAGGATTATATTATACGGACATTGTTTCAATATTCATTGAGGATTATATTATACGGACATTGTTTCAATATTCATTGAGGATTATATTATACGGACATTGTTTCAATATTCATTGAGGATTATATTATACGGACATTGTTTCAATATTCATTGAGGATTATATTATACGGACATTGTTTCAATATTCATTGAGGATTATATTATACGGACATTGTTTCAATATTCATTGAGGATTATATTATACGGACATTGTTTCAATATTCATTGAGGATTATATTATACGGACATTGTTTCAATATTCATTGAGGATTATATTATACGGACATTGTTTCAATATTCATTGAGGATTATATTATACGGACATTGTTTCAATATTCATTGAGGATTATATTTTACGGACATTGTTTCAATATTCATTGAGGATTATATTATACGGACATTGTTTCAATATTCATTGAGGATTATATTTTACGGACATTGTTTCAATATTCATTGAGGATTATATTATACGGACATTGTTTCAATATTCTATAAATTAATCAATGATTTTGGTCCAAAATAAGAAAAACATAAACAATTAGAAAACCATTCTCAACAAACTTGTAAATAATTAATATGAAGTTTAGGATGTTTATGAAATTTGAATGTGTTAGTTGTAGACCATTTTTTTTTTTTATGTCAATCATTAGTCTCTTCGTATCACATTTCCGTTCTGTCAATGCTGCTAATAAGAATGAAACAAAACCAGCAGTTACTCACAGTGTCTGCTTGTAGATAAACTCACAGTGTCTGTTTGTAGATAAAGTCACATATTATTATACCAGAATGGATTCTGGCAGAGGATCTAGATAGAATACAGGATATCACATTTCCGTTCTGTCAATGCTGCTAATAAGAATGAAACAAAACTAGCAGTTACTCACAGTGTCTGCTTGTAGATAAACTCACAGTGTCTGTTTGTAGATAAAGTCACATATTATACCAGAATGGATCCTGGCAGAGGATCTAGATAGAATACAGGATATCCTGCTAGTAAAGGCACATCACCAAAATACATACATATGTAATAATAGGAAAGGAAATTAATATTGCAGCTGAAACCATGTGAAAGTATCAGGTTCCAAGGAAGCTCATTGTTCTTTACCAAGATACATTTTGTAAGAGGCATGCATGTAGCTTGCTCCAATGAAATGCAGTGTATATATGAAGTGACCATTTATATTTTAAGATTAATAGCTAGCAAAAAACAAAATTGATTATGAACCATTTTTTTAATCCATTATTTTAATCCATAAGTTCCACATAAAGCTAAGATCCTATGAGATGCCTGCTTGACCCTGGATCTATTGCTCGTTAGTAAAGGTGATGTTACAAGTCACATGACCTATACGTGTGCATGAAAAGTCAGAAAAACCTAACAAACAACTTTGAGTTTTAATTTTGATTGTGTGCAGGAAGGAGAAGCAACATTAGTTGTGATCAATATTGGTTTTGTATTTGTTGTTTCTCTATAGATGCTAGATTTGGTGTCCTGAGTGTCTTACCAAACTTCTTAAAACGGTTTGGTTGGCATCCTGGTAACAAGTTGTATTCTTGGTTTGGTAAGATGATACAAAAGAAGACTGGAAACCCAGACAGCACATTTGAAGAGGTAAAAATTTGCTACGTCATTTGACTGGTGTGCAGGGTTCTCCACAGGGTAGAATATTGTCCGAACACCACACCAATCCTGCCCTATCGTCAAATTGCGCAAACCATTCCTGCACTGTTGTCAATATTCGCAAATTAATCCTGCGCTATTGGCATATTGTGCTCACTATGCTCATCTTTGGCAGTGATTTTGTTTACTTTAATGATGTGTTCATTTTGATTTGCACACAACATGGACTAAGGTTTGAGGGACTCATTTTTTCTACATTGCAGTATTATACTTTAAAAGACCCTTTGTAGGTAAGAAATCAGGTACTGACTTCACCAAGTTTATAACTTTGATCTTCTACTTGTATTTGTTATCCTTCAGGTATATAAGCTGTTTGGGAAAGAGCTGTGTATCTGTGTCACCAATGTGAACTTTCTGGATTGTTATTACTGTCATGTCAAGACTACCCCAGATCTGCCTGTCAGGATGGCTATGCGTATGTCAGGCTCTATCCCAGGTAGGTGTTGGTCACATTGATGTAGGTCCATTTGGAAAGGTTTATGGTAGGGCATGTAGGTGACCTGACCTTTAATTGATATAAAAATCATGACTTGGAGACCTTGTCCATAATGCTAAGAAGTTAATCTACAAGCCTTTTTGAAATATGGCGAACACAATGCTATAACACTATAAGGTTGGGGTAAAACCATGTGTATACACCCAAACCAAACAGTACACTCCTATCACGTCTGCCATACCTGGTTCACACATGGAGGTAGAAATCTCCATGGTTCAGAAAAGTAAAAAAAGTTATTCTGTAGTCAGGTAGTACTTCAATTTGAAATGTAATCTGTTTTCTTACTTCTTATTTGTTTCAGGTGTTTTCTGTACAGTTAAGAACACATTAAGTTCCTTCCCAGATCATTACATCGATGGTGGACTACTAGTCAACTATCCCATTCATGCATTTGATGGTTTGTATTCCATGTTTAATTTAATCAATCCTATTCACCCTTTCCTAGTGCCATTGTCAACCTGAATCCTGCAACCTTGTCAATAACAAGGTCCCTCTTTGTCCATGTTCATGCCATCCATAGCCCAGCTTACAGCTTGGTTAGAAAGAGAAAGATCTCTTGAAAAACATGGGGATCAAAAAGCCTTGAAAAAAGAAAACAACAGCGTTCTCATTATAACCAGGATTTTATTATTTTCTTGTGCGGCATGTGTGTATCTTTAATAAATCACAAAAGTTCAATTATTTGAACTATCTTTTTGAAATGTTGTGCAGAATTTGTAAAAAAAAAATGTCAGAATGTTTGTGAACTGTTGAGGACCTGGTTGGTTGACAAAGCCCAAAAGCTCAATAACAATTGGTACCAGGTCAAATTCTTCACATAGGAACAAAAATAGCTACCTTGAACACTACTCACTACTACTCAAAAAGAGATATTGACATGGTGTTCAATGTGTTACGGCAAACCTCTCTTGGTAACCGTGACACTTCATGTAATTTCCTGATTGACACTATACTGTTTTAACAAGAAGTTTAGGTGATTTTATTAACAAAAGTTATAGCTGAATAATTTAATAATAATATGAAGCATTTATATAGCGCTCTATGGAGAACAGAGCGCTTTGCATGAGACTATGACAACAAAAGAAAAACAAATAAACTAGGATGGGTGGGGAAACAGAAATGTCTTGAGAAGGCTTTTGAATACAGGCAACGAGATCGCCCCTCTCAGACCCGCGGGGAGCTCATTCCATTGGCGAGGGGCAGCTATGGAGAATGAGCTATCCCCAGCTTTCCGTCTAGTTCTAGGAACGGAAAGCCGGGTCTGATCAGCTGATGAGCGGAGTCATTGCCTGTATGTATCAGCAGTATTGGAGTTGTGGGAATGAACAAGTTCAACCAGATATGATGGAGATTGGGCGAGGAGGATTTTGTATACAAGGGTGAAAATTTTGAAGGTTATACATTCTTTAACAGAGAGCCAATGCAGCGATGCAAGCAGGCCGGCAGAAGGCAGGTCACGGCCACACGCAAATACTAGCCGAGCGGCCTTGTTTTGCAGACGCTGCAGTCGAGCGAGGTCAATTTCGCGGGCACCTACCAAAAGAGAGTTGGCATAGTCAAGACGGGACAAGACCAGACTTCTGACGGCATGATGGCAAGCGCTTTGTGTAATAAACCGGCGAATACGCCATAGATTACGTACATGTATGTGGAAATTAACAGTTTTACATACAGAGCTAATATGATGAGAACATATTCTGAGAACAATCAAGCGAGACTCCTAGGTTCTTAACAGATGTGGAAGCTGGAATTGAACTGGAACTTACAACTTACAACAAATCACACTATTTTGTTTTCAAGATTCAATATTTCCCTTCAAAGAGCTGTGTACATTTTGTGCCTGGCAGAAGTCCATGCTCCAGCACTGTTTTTGTTTAAATTGGTCCACATCATTGTCGCATGTTCTTTCTAACATCTAGTTATAGGGACTTGCTATTGTTGTTCTGTTATTCCATTTTCTAAAGAATTGTGGGGTCCTGATTGACAAATAGTTCTCATATGGGGTCCATTGTTCCATTGTGTATAATACCCCTAAATGGCCTCCAGCATACACATTGTTATTGGGACTTAGAACATTAGAACAAAGGTCCCCGTAATATTTGTCTTTTTTCAACTTGCAAGTTGAATAAAGACAAATATTACGGGGACCTTTGGTCCTCACAAAAGAATTCTTGGGGAAAGGTAATAATAAAGTAATGTCTATTTGCAACAAGTATGTCATCAAAAGACAGTGTGGACCCTCTCTCCTTTCATCCCTTTGTCCTAATAAACAATATGGTCCTATTACACATGGGCCTCTTGTTATACGGCCTTGTTTTAAACAGTCTGTTTAATTTGACCTCGTTATCTCCAGGCTGGTATTTATCAATGAGACCAGAGAACACGTTCCTGAAAAAAATCCAACCACTTCGAGATATACGTAAGCTTTGGGATCGGAAAGAACGCTTTGGCCACAAGAATGAGAGAACACTAGGCATGCTCTTGGTAAGTCCACATTTCTATGTTAAATTGATTAGTGTACATTTGATTTAGCATTCATATAAATACCCCAGACAGTTTCTCTACTCCTATTGGTGGAGAGCGCGTCACGTGGGGGTGATTAAACCTTTGATAATGACCAGCTAGAGCTGTTTATAACAAGCTGGCTTCTGAGTGTCGGGCACGCAAGGTTATCACGAGGAACGCAATTTATAGCTATAGTAACAGCGCGTAATCTAAGCACGCGCGTACACAACCAAAGCACACCGAACAGATTCTTCACAAAGTTTTTTTCAAAAATATTTCAAACCTCGAATTTTCAATTGTAAAAGTGTCTATAATTGTATTTTTTTACGTTTTTGAACAAAAGGGCATTTATGAATGGGAATAAAAGAGTAGTGACTCGTTCTTAAACGTCCGATTAAAACCTTGCAGGGTCGTTGCCATGCGATAAAGGCCTCGCCTTCAGCTCGGGCCTTTATCACACGGCCGCCAACCCTCCTTGCTTTAAACGGCCGTTGAAGAACTCGTCGCTACCCTTTTATGCCCTTAGTTATCAATAGCATTGCATTACCACAATCATTTCAAAATGAAAAATTGTGTTATATGAAAAAGCCCAAAGTGGTACTTCTTTCAATTCAATTCAGTTCCACTGGACATTTATTTCCGTATTGCAATACGTGGAGCGTACTCACAAGTGCCTATCCTGGGTGTCATTTGGGGTGTCAAAACATGCACAAAAGGGAGTTGACACCCCAAATTACGTGTATAGTTCGGAGGGGCGTTCTGTTTTGTGTAAGAAATCAATAGCTTCCCCTTGCATAATGTGAGGTACACTGAGGTCATGCGCACCTTTTAGTGCACAGAGAACAGCTATTGTCCAATGATCTACATGTACCTCCTTTTTGAGAGTGTGACATCATATGCAATGGGTCTTTATAATAAGAGGAGGAGTCCTAGTAAATTGCATTAAGAGGTTTTGTGGTTATTTTGCTTTTGACGTCCACTCCAGTATTCCAACTTTGAGCCAGAAGTGATGAAAGATGCTCTGAATGACCGTTCAGCTAAGTATCTGGACTACTCACAGAAAGTACCAACCACAAAACTCTCAAAGTAAGTTAATCATACTTAAATCTGATGTCTTATATTGGTCAGCAAACAAATGAGATTGTCCATTACATTGTTTGTTATTTGTATAAATCATTTATATAGGTTTCCTTTTCTCTGAATTTATGATACGCACTTGACTGACATTAAATGGTCTATGTACTTTTTGTAGAACAAAAAACACAATGTCCACAGATTTACACTAAACTTAATAATAATAGTAGAAAGCTTCCCTGAAAAATAGTACTTACTGAGATGCTGTAGTTTTTGAGAAATGAGTAAAACAACGTCATGAAAATAATTTTCGTCTCAGTGATCATGAGATGAAAATTATTTTAGCACTTAAAAACGTGTTTTCATGACACTGTTTTACTCATTTCTCAAAAACTACAGCACCTCAGCAACTAATATTTTAAGGTTAGCTTTCTACTATCATTATTTTCAAACGGTGTAAGTTTAATGTAAATCTGTGGACATTGTGTTTTGTGTTACAAAAAGCACCGAAATCCTTTAAGTATAAATTGTGAAGGATTTGAGTTTCTATTGATTTGGTTGATTTAGATGATTGGATTGATCTGATGGTTTATTGTAGTGTGCTGTAAGTATGAGCAATGTGGATATGTGTGGAGGGTATGATAAGTGTCAGCTTATTATTAATTATATTGTCTTGGCTCTGAAGAACTCAGGTTTGAGATTTAGTACTTCCCATGACCAAAGACATGGCCTACCACCAAATGCTGTGTCACATGACCAATGTACAACCTTGCCTACCACCAAATGCTGTGTCACATGACCAATGTACAACCTTGCCTACCACCAAATGCTGTGTCACATGACCAATGTACAACTTGCCTACCCAAGATGCTGTGTCACATGACCAATGTACAACCTAGCCTACCCAAGATGCTGTGTCACATGACCAATGTACAACCTTGCCTACCACGAGATGCTGTGTCACATGACCAATGTACAACCTTGCCTACCCAAGATGCTGTGTCACATGACCAATGTACAACCTTGCCTACCCAATATGCTGTGTCACATGACCAATGTACAACCTTGCCTACCACCAAATGCTGTGTCACATGACCAATGTACAACCTTGCCTACCACCAAATGCTGTGTCACATGACCAATGTACAACTTGCCTACCCAAGATGCTGTGTCACATGACCAGTGTACAACCTTGCCTACCCAAGATGCTGTGTCACATGACCAATGTACAACCTAGCCTACCCAAGATGCTGTGTCACATGACCAATGTACAACCTAGCCTACCCAAGATGCTGTGTCACATGACCAATGTACAACCTTGCCTACCACGAGATGCTGTGTCACATGACCAATGTACAACCTTGCCTACCCAAGATGCTGTGTCACATGACCAATGTACAACCTAGCCTACCCAAGATGCTGTGTCACATGACCAATGTACAACCTTGCCTACCCAAGATGCTGTGTCACATGACCAATGTACAACCTTTTCTACCCAAGATGCTGTGTCACATGACCAATGTACAACCTTGCCTACCACGAGATGCTGTGTCACATGACCAATGTACAACCTTGCCTACCCAAGATGCTGTGTCACATGACCAATGTACAACCTAGCCTACCCAAGATGCTGTGTCACATGACCAATGTACAACCTTGCCTACCCAAGATGCTGTGTCACATGACCAATGTACAACCTTTTCTACCCAAGATGCTGTGTCACATGACCAATGTACAACCTTGCCTACCCAAGATGCTGTGTCACATGACCAATTTACAACCTTGCCTACCCAAGATGCTGTGTCACATGACCAATGTAGAACCTTGCCTACTCAAGATGCTGTGTCACATGACCAATGTACAACCTTGCCTACCCAAGATGCTGTGTCACATGACCAATGTACAACCTTGCCTACCCAAGATGCTGTGTCACATGACCAATGTACAACCTTGCCTACCCAAGATGCTGTGTCACATGACCAATGTACAACCTTGCCTACCCAAGATGCTGTGTCATGTGACCAATGTACAACCTAGCCTGTCACGAGATGCTTGCAAAATGTTACATTTTGTGAAAAAAGTTGTTATAATCTACAAGGCGGTTGAGTTGTATTCTTTTAAACATTTTGTTGTCACGCTTATTCTTAATGTTTGTGTTTTCTCTGTCAAGGAAGCGATTGAAGAAGATGAACATTGCTCAGATTGAGTCCCAACATGACCTCCTTGTTGATGCAATGGATAGTCTAATGGCTGAAATGAATATTCAAGATAGAGACGGAGATGGCAGTATTTCCTTAGAGGAGTTCAAGAGAGTTTATGATAGTGTAAGTCATTCTAAATGGTACCCCCATCACCTTCAAGTTTTGTGTTTTCAAGAGGTGAATGTGCAATCAGAGTTTTTGCAAATTGTAATGCCATTTATTGAGAAAAAACAAATGGATGTTGCAAAATGCTTACAAATGTCAGAGTGGTAGTGGCTTATTAAAACATTCCCAGTGACTATTCTACAAAGTAGTAATGACCTCACATTTTGACCTTAGCAGAGTCTTTCAGGCCTCAAATTTCCCGATTTTTAGGGCAAGGCCACTTTGGCCTTGAATTTGTCAAATTTTGAAAGGGCACCAAGGCCATGGGGTAGGGCACCAAGGCCAACTTAAAATTTCAAAAAGGGCATCAAGGCCATAAAAAATAAAGATCATGAAACAATTTCTGTTCAGGTCCATGAAGGCTATTTTAATGAACCATTTCATTACTTTTGCTTTCCTTTAACAAAAAGTATTTTTAAATGTATTTAATTTTATTGATTAATGGGAAGTAAAAGTAAGCATCCATTTTTTGTTGCGATGGCCAGACGTAAACAATGAACTATCACTTAACTGTGTGCAGCGGAGATTTTGTTGCGACGGCCGGACGTAAACAATGAGCTGTCACTTGACTGTGTGCAGAGCGGAGATTTATTCAACGCACATACATGTACATGTACCATACATGTACATGTACCTTTCATGTACATGTACATGTACATGATGCGTGATTTACGTAACATGGCCCACGTGCACAAACATGTACGAGTACCAGTGAACAAGCACAATACCAGTGGAATAGGCGGACGCCCAACCTCGAATGGAACCGAAATTGTGATTAGCTGGTACCCATCATGGACAACCTTGCGTGGGTACGCGTGTTGCAAGATGAGTACCAGTGCGATTGTTCTCAAATGGTCGTTGCAAGTACATCCGGCCCGTGTATAAACTTCGAGTACACAATGTCTATGATGGATGCACGTCTGTCGTTCGTTCTGCATCGTGCACACACACATGCACTGCATGGATATGCTGCCGTCCGTTTAAATTCCGTGTGATGAGCATTCAACCGACCGCGCTCTGTGTGCGTGTATTAATATAGAATGTACATGTAAGTGTTTGATTTTATGTGCACACAGACGGATGGTGGTGTATCAAAACATAAATTTTGATCTCAAAAAGGGCACGGCGGCCATCGGAGAAAAAGGGCACGGCCTTTTTGGCCGCGAAAATGTCCGATTTTCTCGGGGCACCACGGCCAGTAAGCAGGGCACCAGCGGCCATGGCCGTCGTGGCCGCCGGGAAATTTGAGGCCTGGTCTTTCACAAAGGCAGTTTGTCAAGTAATCTGTATTGTTGGTTCCGGTGAATCTATGTAATTTGAGTAACTGAATTATTCATTGATAGTTCCCTTAGCACTTGTTCATCTTCTTGTTTAGCTTGAGGAACATTTTCATGTAATCAGTGTCTCCTATTTTCATCTTCTTGCAGACAGAATCCAAGTTTAGTGATGAGCACAAGAAGTTGCTGTTTGGTGTGATAGTTCCCTTAGGACTTGTTCATCTTCTTGTTCAGCTTGAGGAACATTTTCATGTAATCAGTGTCTCCTATTTTCATCTTCTTGCAGACAGAATCCAAGTTTAGTGATGAGCACAAGAAGTTGCTGTATGGTGTGATAGTTCCCTTAGGACTTGTTCATCTTCTTGTTTAGCTTGAGGAACATTTTCATGTAATCAGTGTCTCCTATTTTCATCTTCTTGCAGACAGAATCCAAGTTTAGTGATGAGCACAAGAAGTTACTGTTTGGAGAAGATGGCTTAGATTCTGACAAAATATTTGAGAAGCTGGATTTTGATAAAAATGGAGAGGTATGTCTGTTTTTTCCATTTGGAACACTTTTTAATATAAAAAAAAAAAAATCATAAATACCTCAGACAGTTTTGGGTGCTGTTGATGACTTGGCCGTGCTGTGTGTGAAAGGAAAACGAGAACCTCTTGCACAAAGACTACGCGCACGAAGCATATCTGAAAACTGTAGTCTCAGTCATTAAAATGCAACACACATACAGAGCTCAAGGACGGTGGAAAAAGGATAACTTTTACAGAGTTTCTTACTTTTCTTACGCCATTTATAAATAAAAGAGTAGTGACTCGTTTTTTAACTGCCGTTTAAAACCTTGCAGGGTCTTGGCCATGCGATAAAGGACCCTGCCGGTTTTAAAGCCATTGGACCTGTTCGATACAGAAAAAAAAAAAAAAAGGTTCACAGATTTACAAATAACTTACAGGGTTTACAGAAGGCAATGGTGAAAGACTTCTCTTGAAATATTATTCCATGAAATGCTTCACTTTTTGAGAAAACAGTAAAACAATGTCAATTCTTGATATCGAGAATTACGGATTTATTTTAAACACATGTCATGGCACGGTGAATCTTGCGAAAACAAGGGTGGGTTTTCACATGACATGACTCCGATGACCGTTTGAGCCTAAATTTTCACAGGTTTGTTATTTTATATAGAAGTTGTGATACACGAAGTGTGGGCCTTGGACATCACTGTGAACCAAAAGGGTCCAATGCAGAGCTGCCAACCTTCAATTTGGAAAATCAGTATTCTGAAGCCTAAAAATCAGTATTCTGCCTTTGAAATCAGTATTTTTCCCGCGGCACTACTCAACTACCCGTTGGTACTTTATTTACCTTTATGCATACTACTCTTAACATAAAATCAATACAAATTTCTGATAATCAACCCCCAACTTTGCAAACAAAACTGTAAAATAAATGAAAGGAAACTTATACAACCTCGGGGTTGTATTTGATTCGTCAATGTCCATGCACTCAAACATCACAACTCTCTGCTCCAGCCTCAACTATCAACTCAGAAACTTAAGTCACATTCGCAAATTTCTGGACTGCGACACATGCCACCTAATTATCCGTGCTCTTATTCTCTCAAGATTAGACTATGGCAACGGGTTGCTTCTTGGATCTAGCACTTCAGACATCCAACGTCTTCAATGCATCCAAAACTGGGCGGCCAAGCTGATTTGCAAGGCTATGAAATATGACCACGCGACACCCTGCCTTCAGCAGTTACATTGGCTCCCGGTCAAAGAGAGAGTAACTTTCAAAGTTTTAGTTACTGTGTTTAAATGTCTTCAAGGAATAGCACCAGGCTACTTATCATCTTGCCTTGCTCTCTACCAACCGCCACGCTCAAGCTTGCGATCAGCTTCTGACAACACACGCCTAACCGAACACCCAACCATCAGAACACTCTCATCTACTCACAACCGGACTTTCTCCTTTATTGCTCCGCGAATATGGAACAACCTCCCAGTACGCATCAGAAATTGTAACTCTTTGCCTTTATTCAAAAAATCTCTCAAAACTCACTTGTATCAGATGTAATTTGTTGTATTTATAGTTCCATTGGTCTTGCTCTTTCCAGCGCTTTGATCCATGAGTGGATTACATTCTTTGTGATGCAGTCGTATGCTGTACATCAGACATGGGGGCTTTCCATGGAAATACAGGGGACCACCCAGAAGACAAAATAATAAAACAAAAAATATATAAAAATGGCCAGGGGGTTGGGGTCGGTGGTTTCCATTCACTAAAAAAAATGACATGGGTCATATACCCGACATGCCAACTACATTAATAAAAAAACATTTTTTTTTAAACAAAACTAACTATATAAAAAAGATGTACCCCCACCTTAAAAGGGTGACACTAAGTTATATAGGTTTATACATTTACTCACCTTAAGCTTCTTGGCCCAAAGTTCTAGCAATGGCGGTTGTCTTAGTCCGACGTGAAGCAAACTTTGACGCTATAGAGCTCTCCGGAAACATCACTTTCACAAGATCAGTCACTAAGTGATCAGCAGTGGCAAAAGGCAGATTATGCTCTATCAAAAATTGTGTCATTAGAGTCTCTGCTCTGATGACTGAAAAGTCTTTCGGTTGCAAGAAGTTGGCCATGTCGCCAGTGCCTTTTGATGATCTAACGGCAGACTCGTGCTTCTTTGGTCTCATGTGGGTTTTAATGTCATCCGCACCTCCGTGGCTAACGGAAAAGTCAGATGAACAAAGTGTACACCTTGCGCTATGCTCATCTCGTCTAGAAGATGAAATGCATGGCCACTTCTCTGATATTCCTTTTTAAATATTTGCTTTCTGGCACTCTTCGTCGTTGATGATAATATAATGAAACCATTTTAGTGCTCAATCATTCGCGGTATTCTCGGGTGTACATCAGAAACTGCTACACATGTGGTTGACGCACGCACACAATAACACACAGCACCATGCTGGCTGCTCAATACTTGTCTGGTTTCCTGACCCAAAATAATCCGACTATGACGAAAATTCGTCAGAGAATCTTTTGTCGAGGAACCAGACTAGCCATGCAACCTTGGTGTAATGCTTGGCTCTGATTACGAAGCCCTAGGCGCAGTCGCATCATTGCACAGTGTCAAGTGCCTGCACTTCATGCGATCAAAAGCATGGCCAGCGTGTATGTAGCGCCTGGTTTTGTTTGCGTCGCGCAAAGTAATTTTAGGTTTACACTCAATCAGCGCCGGCAGTATTTATACTATTATAAAATAAATAAATAAAAAAAAAGATAATCGGATTTCCCGAAATCCTTATTTTGCAACGCATATTCTTACATCCGTATTCTTGTTTGATTTCTGTATGAAATACTGAAATTTGTACTAGTTGGCAGCTCTGCCGATGGCTTTAAATGGGCGTTTAAAAACTCGTCGCTACCCTTTTATTCCCTTAATAAAACATGTACTTTCTTATCGTTTGTAAAAAAAAATGAAATGTAGACATCGATCAACATTTATTTTTAGGCAGATATTTTTTAAGAAACACACATTGTTTCAAGAGAACTTTCTGGGTTAAAACTAAGTTAAGTTAAATACAGCAAACACCCCTTCAGATTTTGTAGAAAACAAAATTTAATAAGATTTTGCATCGATTGAAATGAGACAGTGATAAATGAGAGACATTTATACAATAGTACATGCAAATCTTCTACTGAATCTTTGGTCTGCTAAAACCCTCTAGCCTTTGTAAGTGTGTCATACATGTATTTCCAATGCAAGCTTCCACTTGTACTGCACACTGGCTTTAACCATTGTTTCAAGCCAATAGTGACATCATTTGACTTGCTTTTTCTTCAAGGATTTGTGTACGAAATAAAACTTTATTTACATTCATTCACTTATGTTTTGCAAATTCTCAGAATTTAATCAACCATTTCAAGTTTGGGCTTAGTGACAGTTACTGTTGTATTGAGTTTTGGTGGCCAAGTTCTTACACATGACAGCTTTACGTATAGATTTGATGATCCTCAATTTATTTTCTTAATCATATACCTCTAGATAAGCTTCAGAGAGCTTGTGTACTGGGCAGAGAAACGTGGATTGAAACTTCTGTCTGCCTTCAGAGGTTACGATAGGAGAGAAGTGACAACCATGATGGAATTCTTTTCAACGATGATGGACTGTCTGTTGCTGAACATGAAGAGAATCTTCATACAGGTATTGGATTACTCAAGCTTTGCTGTTCAGCAGAGTGTGGGTTGGAGAGTCGTGACACCTGTGTCCCTAACCTTTTAGCACGTATGCAATATTGAACAAAGCGCCATTCACTCCTCACTGCACCATGAAAATTCAATTGATTTCCGGCCGTTGCCAGACATTTTCGGATAACTGTCGGTGTGATTATTTTCTTGTTGAGTTTATTTTGTAGGGGATAAAATTATCTTTTGATTGATTTTCACAGTTATTTTGTTTCAAGCTTTTCAGGTTGACAAAATTCGAAGACATTGTTTGCGTATGAAGTGAAGGTTTGTGCACACAAGTTTTCTCAACTGTATTGTCGTCTGACAGGAAAACAAAGCTACAAAAGTGATTGAAAATAATCACAACATACCTTTAGAAATGAAAATGAATGCCTCGATTACCAACAGATAACTTCTGTACCTAAAAACCTTTTGTAAAATCCTTTCAAATCACGGTATTCCTTGTGTAAAAACACCAGTGAGTTTGTTGCAAAACAAGTGGGAGACCGCCATTACTGTGTACATTATTATAATGAATAGGGTAGATGGCCTTAGCTTTCGATCCAATCCGGACCTTCTTCAGAGGCATAAAACAAGTACAAACAAATACATATCCATTTATAGAAAAAGAGAGGGGGAAAGGGATTAAGGAAAGGATCCAGAAAGAAGCGGGAAAATAACAGCCAATCAAAGTTTCTATTTCATAAACAATATTGGTGGCTATGAACCAATAGGAGTGAAGTGGCGAGGACAAAGGATGTTTAGAATGAAAGGAAGGGTTACTGGACCATAAAAGTGGTGAATGTATTGTTCGACAACAATGCAGGGAGACATGAAAGGGTAGGATTAGAGAGCAAGTTGCATCATGATGCAACTAACAATGGTCAATTAATAAGAATAGCAAGATCAAAGGTATGATGATTTTAAAATAGGTATGAGGGACCTGTGGAAAAAAGGGGGGGGGTTGGGGTTACTTACATCAGATAGTTACAGTGATGAATTTATAAAAACAACTTTAAACTAGGTTAATTTAAACTTTATGTACAGAATATATACAACATATAAGTTCTTAGGCAGAAGTGAAGTGGAGGGTAATGAGAAGTTATTTAACACCAGTGTTTATGTTAAGTCCAAAGGGTTTGACTGTCAGGGTTTGACTGTGTACATTATTATAATAATAATTCGCACTTCTCCAGAAAACCAATCAAGGCGCCTACACAAAAAGAAAACATTATACAATAGAAAATGAAGAATAAACATAATGAACTGAAATTAAACCCAATGAAAGTGTAAGTGAACGAGTGTGTTTTTAGTTTGTTGAAGTTGTTGAGTGATGTTGTTTTGCGAAGCGAGACAATGAGCTTATTCCATAGGGCAGGAGCAGCTTTGGCGAAAGCCTGTACTGTTTTACATGGACATAGATTAGCCGTTGTACCCAGTCAACCTTTTCTTCCAAATATCATGCCTGCATAAGACATTCTCTAGCAGTTTCTTTGTGATTTGATTTGTGTACAGGACAATGATCTGTACCGTACAGTAGGAATTGATTGTGTCTACCTAGATGCTATGGACTTTAAGATGGAACATGCTGATCAACAGTTTCTTATTCAGGTTAGTATCTCAGTTTAAAGATACTGGACACCTTTGGTAATATTGTCAAAGCCCAGTCTTCTCATTTAGTGTATCTCGACATATGCACAAAACAACAAACCTGTGAAAATTGGAACTCAATTGGTCATCTAAGTTGCAAGATAATGGAAGAAAAAAACACCCTTGTCACTCGAAGTGCAAAGTTGTGTGCTTTCAGATGCTTGATTTAGGGACCTCAAAATTAAGTTCTGAGGTTTCGAAACCAAATTCAAATATTTTAGTGGAAAATAACTTCTTTCATGAAAACTATGTTACGAGAGGGAGCCGTTTCCACAGTGTGTTGTACAATCAACAGCTCTCCATTGCTTGTTACCAAGTAAGTTTTTATGATAACAATTATTTTGAGAAATCAGCAATATTGTCCAGTGCTATTAAGTGTTCCCCAAATTAGCAATTTCATGGTTCTGCTTACCGAATCAAATAATCATAAATGTAGCTAATGGAAGCATTTTGCTTATGTGCATGCATACTCATATGTTACTAGGCATCCTTTGTTTAAAAAGCTAATTTGGCGCTAATTTGGCGCTAATTTGGCACTTGTACAGTAACTGGAGAATGGTAATTGTAGATATAAAGTGAACAAGCCGAAGGCCAGGGCATTGTAGTCATGAATCTACACTTAAAGGCAGTTGACACTATTGGTTCTTGTCAAAGACAAGTCTTCTCTCTTGGTGTATCTCAACATATGCATAAAATAACAAACCTGTGAAAATTTGAGCTCAATTGGTTGGCAAAGTTACGAGATAATAATGAAATAAAAACTACACCCTTGTCACACAAAGTTGTATGCTTTGATGCTTGATTTCGAGACCTCAAATTTTAAATCTGAGGTCTCGAAATCAAATTCGTGGAAAATTACTTCTTTCTGGAAAACTGAGCACTTCAGAGGGAGCTGTTTCTCACAATGTTTTATTCCATCAACCTCTCCCCATTATTCGTTACCAAAAGGTTTTTTCTTAATAATTTGTTTTAGTAGTTACCAATAGTGTCTACTGCCTTTTAGAGTATATTTTCCCATTTAAAGTATTTCCCTAATTGAATATGTAACAAAATAAATGAACTGGATTTCAATGATCTACACTTTCATCAATATAGTGACGTCACAGAAATATTTCATAGCTACCAACATTTGAATATTTCAATTAGTAATTAGTAATTTCAAGGGGTTGGCATTCACACATTTTGTATGAAATTTCAATGTTATTTTTTAATCTTTGCTCCCCAAGGGAGGAGATTGTGAAAAAAAGGAAAAATACTGATTTTTGTTGTCGTTTGGGTCTTTTCGATTTTGGACAATCTGATCCCCTAATTTCTGTCCTTGGTATTGCTTTTTTCATTAATAAACATTTATACTGGTTCGTGATTTGAGGTAAGAATGTATAAAAACTTCTTTTGAAAAAAAAAGTTCGTCGGCGAAGCACATTTTGGGAAAAACTATGCAGCGGAGAGCGATGTGTTTATGAGTACAAGGTTATTATTTAGCATAGGATATAACCGGTATGAGGTTGAGAGTAGACCCCACCATGTCTTCAACCCCGAATATTTGAGTTGTGTTTCCCCACTCGCCTCAGTGCCAGAAATGTGCAGGCAGTTGTATTTATACTGAATAAGACTTGTCAAACCATTTTACGAACTTCAAAACAGTCTCTGTTAGGATTTTACCACCGCAAATTCATTAATTTTGACAAGGATACCTAGTCTGTTTACTCTTGAAAGCCATCAGAAACGATCATTATTCCAACAATTCTGACAATCGCAATGTACTAATAAGGTAAAGGACTGAGACTCGCGGCTACATTGATTTGACCGGTTTCCGAAAACACGTGTGCATGCTGTCACTGGTTTCCACACGTTTTCTTGTATGTATAATATGTGTTGCTGGTATCCTGCAACGCTCTTATACCGTTACTTTAAAAACCGAATGTCTTCAGTATTCTTCCAGAGTTGTTCCATGGTGATACAGTGTTTATAAATGGCATTTAAATGACAAAGAATCAATTACTGTGTACACAAAAAATCAAATACGCAGAGTTCAGTCGACTTTTCAAAGCTAGAGAAAGTTGAAGTTCAAAATTTTTAACAAGCAGTTTGTATTTTCATAACTCATTGCTAAATGCGTAATAATTACAAAAAAGTCGTAATAGTTGGCATAATTATACATAAATAAGTTTTGATTTTAATTTCCACAGCAAGGTAAGCTTGGCTGCATTGCCTACATCCGGGAATTCATCGAGAAGTTTAAACCGTCACAAAGGCCCAAAATGAGAGTAAACGAAAGGGCACGAGACAGCAAAAAGCTTCACCGTGTTACCTTGGAAGTCGCAAGAGCACTTAACAGTGAGTCTGATTTGGAAGGAATGTACTCCCCTTCCCCACCTCAAGTTGGTCCTCTAGGCCAACAGATTGATGATGATGTCTTTAGTGCACAACTACAGGAAGCTAACATCGCTGCTCAGAGAAAAAAAACTCTGGCCGCTGCTAATGCAGAACTAGAAGCTACTCCAACAAATGTTCGCAGCCCAAGGAGTGTTCTCTTTGAAGATGAAGTCCAAATTAATGTCGATGGAGATGGAGAGGAAACTAAGTTATAAACGATTGATACCGTCAGTAATAGTGTATGCAATTGTTCTTGTCACTGTGCAACAAAGTAACTACTTTGAATGGATTAACAGCTTGAATGCAATGTGTGTTTCCCTTCATTGTGACTGTCTCCAAGGATTAATATTGATGAGTTGTTACCTTAGAGCTAAATATATTGACTAGAGCGCTAACTTGCTCTGCGTTGTGAAGCTATCCTGGGCGCAGACATGTTTGATGTGTTGCGTGACTACGGAACGATTTTTAATTTTAAGAGAACACACATTGCCGCGATTTATTTACATTCGGTGTGTGCGCTTACGAAAGGGGACTGCCCATTCGCGTTCGTCCATGCTGTCTAAATGTTTGTGCAAATAAAAAAAATAAGGCATCTCATGAGAAATCAAATACGTTTATGTGTACACACATTCTTTTCTATAATACTAAAATAGTAACTTCAACAACTTAGTTACCGGTAGAGAGCTTTATGAAATTTGACCCAGATTAATTTAGGTAAGCATGTGCGTAATTTACAGCTAATTAAATTGAAAACGAAAAACGTAAGTTTGACTTGAGGTACTTCAAAGACCATATACGCGCCTTTTAAACATGTCGCACATGACACTTGCAGTATGTACGCTCATCAGCAGATGGTGCGTTCACATTTCCTGCTTTTTTTTGTTCGATGACACATATAAAAGAACAAACGCACTATCATGCAAGTAGCTGTACAATTGCCGTACACAATTTCAAGCTTTTGTAATGGTTTGTACATAAACATGGATGCGCTCACACGGCTTCAAAACCTGCGTGTATAACGGGGTGTTAGCGCTCTAGTCAATATATATAGCTCTATGGTTGTTGCAGGTTGGGACTCTCAGCTGGTGCTTTTAAAGTTTTTTTTTAAATAGATGAGTGAAGTAATATCAGGAACTTTGTTAGTATCAAAATGGTTGTCTTTAGATAGTTCAACTACAACACATAGTATAGAGGATATTTTTTAAGTGTATGTTTTATTGTTGTTTCCTTTGTTTATTTCATTGGTTAAATGATTTTTAACATAATTGCCAATTTAAGTGTTTTTTATTCAATGGGTAATACAAGGACTACATAATGTGACTGTGTTGGATATTTACAAGGTATGGCATTCTACAAGTATATCTAAAACCGATTTGGCAAGGCCTAAATTTCTTGTAACCAAAGTTTTTTCTTACTCAAGCTGAGAAAATGTTTTTTCCAAAACGATCAAGAACATTTGACAATTTATGGTGTGTTTAACATTACTACAGTAAGTTTGGATAATGAAATCCAAAATTGATAAAGCTCCATAATAAGCAAACAATTCCTGCTTACACATTTCATAAAATTAGACTGGGGTCTATTTCATATCCAAGCTTCAATCAATGATTCCAATTTTGTTTATTGGCAAAACGTTTAGCTTCAATTATCAACAAGACTTTCTTTCAACATTTACTTTTAAAAACACAAGATTTTTTCATTCCAGTATTATTCAAGTCAAATTGTGCAAATAGAATTTTGGAATCCACTTTTGGTGGATTCTGAAGATGAACTACACTTCAGACTTTTGGAGATTTTGAAATTGTCCATTGAAAATAGATTTTTAAAAAGTTATTATCATCTTACTCAATCTGCTTCGCACAAATTTATCGAAGATTAATGTAACATGGTTTAGTATAAATTCTATTAACTATACATATTTGTAATTATACTTCCATTCTTTGAAAGCTACATTGATTGTTCATATAAGTAGATGGTTGGTAACTATTAACTATACATATTTGTAATTATACTTCCATTCTTTGAAAGCTACATTGATTGTTCATATAAGTAGATGGTTGGTAACTATTTTAACTAGCCCTTGCGGTATTTCATATTATACTACAGTTACAGAACAGAGGAAGAATTCTAGAAAAGGGCCAACATTTAATCACCATGAAATCCTCATTTTACTGGCCTTTAGTGATAACCATCTTAGAACATGTAAAATTGTCTCAATCTTCTTTTTTAACTTATTTCCATTTCTTATTAGACTGCTCTAATTAGATTGTTCTTATTAGATTGTTAAGGCAGTCTTTTAGTAGACCACAGAACACCAGCTTCCAAAGGTGCTCAATTGTCATATTGGTATATTTTTAAAGTATTTTTTTTATAGACAGAAGTCTTCCTTTTTGTACAAGAGCTTCACAATTTTAAAACTTATAAACGTGTTACAGTATAACAATTTCTTATAAATGTGTCCTTTTTAACTAAATCTATTTTTGTATAACCTCTTCCTGACAAACTTTTAACCTTTTTGTAAATAAACATAAATAAAGTGCCTTAACAGTTTAATAGTTGATCTATGAGGATCACAAGTACTAGATTCCACTATATAGAAATACTATTATGTTTACATGTTTGATCACAAGTACTAGATTCCACTATATAGAAATACTATTATGTTTACATGTTTGATCACAAGTACTAGATTCCACTATATAGAAATACTATTATGTTTACATGTTTGATCACAAGTACTAGATTCCACTATATAGAAATACTATTATGTTTATAGAAATACTATTATGTTTACATGTTTGATCACAAGTACTAGATTACACTGTAAGCAAATATAGGTTTTCCCGGTCAATTTCAGCAAAAAAATCATTCAATTTCATTAATATGCATTCAAATTCATGCATTTTCCAATTATCCTCTTTAGGGTTTCTCTTTAGCTCTTGGTGCATTCTGATTCATTTAAGGGCATTCAAACCTACACTTTGACCATTCTTAAGTCTTTACAATTGATGCATTCAAATGAAGACTCATTGAAGCCGATTTTGCTGCTAGTTTGCATTTTCTTTTTCATTCATGTGCAACGAATTTCAACTTCTTTGCGTTCAAATTAAAGATGAGCTTTGGCTTTATGAGTAAAATGGGAATTATAGCTCCTTTACTGGCACATAAGTTGTCCTTTGTAAGAGGTGTTTCCATAAATTTTACACCATTATTTACATCATGTGATTTTTCCTTAATAGAAATCGTTGCGTTGTTACCATTCCTTAAGTTTAAAGCCATTATACACTTTTGGTTAACAGTATTGTCCAAGTCCCACACTTTGTGTATCACAACTAATATACATGTATAAAATAACAAACCTGTGAAAATTTAGGCTCAATCGGTCATTGGACTCTGGAGAAAATAATGGGAAAACCCACTCTTGTTTCCGCCCATTTCGCCGTGTCATGACATGTGTTTAAAATAAATCTGTAATTCTCGCTAACGAGAATTTATATTGCTTTAATGTTTTCTCAAAAAGTAAAGCATTCCATGGAACAATATTTCAAGAGAAGTCTTTCACCATTACCTTCTGTAAACCCTGTAAATTATTGTAAATCTGTCAACTTTTTTTCTTTTCTTTTCTGTACCGAAAGTGTATAATGGCTTTATAAAAGTCTGCACCCGATAAATTTGAAATGCAAAACTAATTATTTGCTTCAGCCTTGATATGTTTTTTGCCCTGGCTATGTGGTCTGTGTTTTCTGTTAGCGTCAGGACCATTTAAAATTCATGTTTAACAAATGTTTCAAAGGAAACAAAACATAAGGGGTTGTTATACAATTAAAAAAAAATTATACAATAAAAAAAAAAAACTAATGTTATTCTTAATTATTTTAACCAGTCTCACCCTACATGTATGTATCTACCTTATTAATAATGTAGATAACATTATTAATAATGTAGATAACATTATTAATAATGTAGATAACATTATTAATAATGTAGATAACATTATTCACTGCTCTAGACTAACCTCGGGCAGCCATCTTTTTACCCAAAACTTCTTGGGTATTTACCTTTTTGCTCATAAATTAAATTGAATGATTGACCAGGTCTTGCTGCAGGCTTTTACGAAATTGAATAATTCTTTAGACCTTGTGAAATTAAATGGTCTAATTTGACCAGTGAATGCTACACTAGTGAAATTGAACTACTCATTTCTAACTGTTAATTGCCGATTCAACGAACATTCGTTTTTCAAACTAAATATAATGTGCTAAACTAAAATTAATGGATTTTGATGAAATTGGCCGGGAAAATCTATACTATAATGTTTACAATTTGCCTGAATATTGTCATTTATGTAAGACAGACAATTGTAACAGGGTGTACTAAACCTTATCAGCATTCAAAACATTAGATCAAATAGTCTGACAGATCTTCCAGACAACTCAATCCAATACAGTAGATCAAATAGTATGACAGATCTTCCAGACAACTCAATCCAATACAGTAGATCAAATAGTCTGACAGATCTTCCAGACAACTCAATCCAATACAGTAGATCAAATAGTCTGACAGATCTTCCAGACAACTCAATCCAATACAGTAGATCAAATAGTCCGACAGATCTTCCAGACAACTCAATCCAATACAGTAGATCAAATAGTATGACAGATCTTCCAGACAACTCAATCCAATACAGTAGATCAAATAGTCTGACAGATCTTCCAGACAACTCAATCCAATACAGTAGATCAAATAGTATGACGGATCTTCCAGACAACTCAATCCAATACAGTAGTGCGATAAGGTCTGCACATACAGTTCTCTTATGTACATGTCTAACATTATAGACGAATAATGTTAATTTAATTTTTAATTGTGTACAATGTAGTTGGTTTGGTCAATTAATATAATCATGAATAAATTTGAAATTATTCTCTCAATTGCCTGTTGATAGTCTCTACTTATATTTTGGGGGTTAAATCTTAATTTTTCATTCGATGTTATCTCTTTGCATTTAATCATAATTTTGTAATAAAGTATTTTTATAAGTATTTTTAAAAAAGGGTTTACGGTTGTGTAATTAACCATGGAAACTAGTCTATTTTTGATCCCACACTAAATTATAAGAAATTTAGGGAGTTATTCGAGCATTTTATACAGCATGCTGTGGCCAACTGGCACAGACATGGCCAACTGGCAAAGACGTGGCAAAAGACACAAGCTCCCGTTTGTTGTCTTTGTTATCAGTTAATATTTGTGACATCAAACCTAGTCTTACCAACCCCTTTTTCCTTCAAAGTTATTTTTAAAAGCAACTTTGGTTTTTTTTTGACAGTACATTAACTTTCCTTTTCAATGATGGATGGTATAAAATGGAAAGATTAAACGCTACAGCTTCAAATGAGGAGCCTTTTTGGAGTTTACTCTGATAAAGTCAAACTGGACTCACAACACTGGTATCATGTCCCAGTTTCATAGAGCTGCTTAAGCACAACTAAATTATGCTCATCAGGATAAGGTTACCAGCCAAACTACCATGTCACATGAAAACTGTTACTGGTATTTTCCCCATTTCTGCTTAGCAGACAAGTAAAAAAAAAAACATTCTGCTTAAAGCCATTATACACTTTCGGTAAACAGTATTGTCCAAGTCCCACACTTCGTGTATCACAACTTATATATAAAATAACAAACCTGTGAAAATTTAGGCTCAATTGGTCATCGGAGTCGGGAGAAAACAACGGGAAAACCCACTGTTGTTTCCGCACGTTTCGCCATATCACATGTGTTTAAAATAAATCCGTAATTCTCGCTATCGAGAATTGATATTGTTTTAATGTTTTCTCAAAAAGTAAAGAATTTCATAGAATAATATTTCAAGAGAAGTCTTTCACCATTACCTTCTGTAAACCCTGTAAGTTATTTGTAAATCTGCAAACTTTTTTTGTACCGAAAGTGTATAATGGCAGTCACCTGGAAATATAATTTTTTCTTCTTCAAACATTAGAGTAAATATTTCTGAACAATAAAATAGTTTGTTCAATAATTGTTTTTAACGATTTATATGTTAAAAAAAATATATAAAGTTGTGTGGGCGTGCGTGCATGACTCTGCTACCCCTTTTGTGACGTCAATCGAGGCAGACTTTGCCTCCCTCGATCGAACATATGTACGTGCAAGTACATTCAAGTCCTAGTCGTGAGTTTGTACTTTCCAAAAAGTTTTTTTTTTGCATTTTTCCGGCAATGTCGACTCGGTGTATTACTGATGGATGCAGCAAAACAACTAAAGATGGGGTCAGTTTGCAAGTCTTTT
Source organism: Asterias rubens (assembly GCF_902459465.1). Taxonomy (NCBI): domain Eukaryota; kingdom Metazoa; phylum Echinodermata; class Asteroidea; order Forcipulatida; family Asteriidae; genus Asterias; species Asterias rubens. The sequence goes on from NC_047062.1 coordinate 353,963, forward strand.
CCAGCGCTGTGCAGCAAACACTTCGAGCTGTCATGCTTCGAGAATCTGGAATTCACTACACATTTTGACTTGAAGAAAGTTCTTTCCTAAAACATGACGCCATCCCAACAATTTGTCCAGCTAGTGTGAAGTCAAAGAAGGTACCTGAAAGACCTAACAAACCTAAAGGAACATTTGCCTAACGTGAAAAAAAATCAGATATTGTTTCAACTTTGAGGCATGTTTTTAGCTTGCGCAAAGCGCAACTATCTTGTGTTGGCACTGCATGCGATTCATCGCGCCTTGATGACGTCACAATGAAATAACATTGAAACAAATTTGTTTAAACCTTAGTTAATTGTTTATTCATATTCCACTCATCAAAACACATATTTTGGCTTCTGACTGGCACCCCCGAACAAAGATATTGACAAAATAGCTCAGTTGGTGGAGCGCTGGCACGTTAATCCGGAGGTCGTTGGTTCGAATCCCACTCTAGTCAATTCTTTGATCAACCCTCAAAATCATTTCAAAACACATATTTTAGTGACAAAAGCTTTATTTTGACAAAATACCACTTCCAGGTCTACTCCAGGTCTACTAGTCAATTTCTTGCTCTATGCAGGGTCATAGGTTGGAATCCCATCCAAGAAATCTGACCCTGACTAGGGTTTGAAGAGCTGTTCACACTTATTGTCAAACAGTTTATATTCAATAAATGTAAAATAGATGTAATAATCTGCATCGAGCTGTCGAGCTGAAGAATTTTGTTATACGATATTGTATGGATGAATGCATGGTACACTCACTGCCCCCTAGTATGTATGCTTGGTACACTTACTGCCCCCCACCCTTAGTATGTGGAATGAAATTTAAACATATTTTGCTTTATCTGTGATGCAAGTTATTAGGTCTTTTAAAATTGTAATCCTGTGTTGGGTTCACCTCTGTTAAGGGCTCATTATCTGTGAGCTAAATAGTGTTGGGATGCTTCACTCAAACAATAGAACTGCCTACTGTTATCGAATTAGTCACGATTATAAACAATAGGATTTTTCTCTCAAGGGTAATAGCCATTCACAGATTTTCAGATCATGCTTTATTCCATGTGCTGCAATTAAAACACTTCCATGATAATATACTGGGGTTTCAAATTAAAAAAAATTAAGTTTAACATCTTTCAGTTTTAAACTGAAATATATCTCTTGAGAAGTGTTACTGGTAATACATGTATATGGACTTTTGTTTAAGAGGGGGCCCTACATTACAAGTTATCACACAAGCGCGAGTGGAATACTGAAAAATATAGTGCTTCTGCGTCCCATATCCAAACAGGCAGACGCGCTATATTTTCTGTATTTCCACGAGCGCGCGTGTGATAACGTATTGATCTTAAAGCAAACTTGGCGCGTGACATAGAACACACAAGCGCAGGTAGTGATGTTAGCCGTGCAATATAGGTTTTTGTCACCACTCCATTCTGCGAATTTGATTGAAGGATTAGCGCGTACTTGAAGATAGATTCAATTTCAACAGCTTCATGAAGTTATGAGCCATGTTAGCTATCATTTGGTACATGGGGGTATACACTAAACAGTTTTTGTTTGGTTCTGACGTTGTTATCAGAGATAGCAATCCAGCATTAAGGTAAGCTGTCCACAAGAAAATCTAGAATTAGGTGGTTTGAAATTAAAATAAACTAACTTCGATCCTTTTGTGTCAAGAGTAAATCTAGAGTAAGTTATAATACACTAACAGCAACAATAACCAGTATACAAATGTAAATCAGTATTGAAAAACCCTGTTTACAGGAAAGAACTCTCAGAAAAATTTATTATACTCGACTTAACAGAGACATTAATGTTGAAAACTGGATGTTGTTTTCTTGACTTTAAGATATGTACTTTGAATAGAACTGAGCTGAAATGTGGCTAGAACACTAGACTAGTATTGCTGATCAATGGCAGACGTGCAGTCATAAGCTACGATGCTGACTCATTACGAATTATTGGAGATATTTCATCTGTAGCTGTATCTCTTACAAAACCATCTTCACAATAACTGGTTGCAATATTCTTACGTCTACTTGGTCTCTCCATCTTATACTTCCAAGGTTCTAAGAACATCTTCTTTTTAGTTTGCCATTTCCTACTCTTGGCTTCCCTACTAGTCAGCACTGATGTTATACGTCTCCTCTTACGACCCTGGTGTAGTTCCCCCAACAATCTTGAGACATCCGAGGAATCTTGCTTGGCTTTCTTGTTTAACTCTTTTTCATCCGAGGGGGCCATCAGCGGAAGGCGTAGAAGCTTCGAAGCTATCGGGGTATCTGGACAAATAAAAAATTCACTCAAATTCAAAGGGAAGTTCATTATTGATTTATTTATTTTTTTTTATATATTTTTTTACTATGGGAATTGGTAAAGTTTTCAATAAACAAAGGAAACCCCCAAACCAGCCTATGGAAATGTCAATTTAACCAAAAGTAGTTTATGATTTGGCAGGGATTTTGTGCTTAATTTGACTGAGGCAATCAAAACAAACAATTGTGACGTTAAGGCAGTGGTCACTATTGGCAATTACTCAAAATAATTATTTGCATAAAACCTTACTTGGTAACAAGCCATGGGGAGCTGTTGATAGTATAAAACATTGTGAGAAATGGCTCCCTCTGAAGTAACATAGTTTTCAAGAAAGAAGTAATTTTCCCCGAATTTCATTTTGAGACCTCAGACTTAGATTTTGAGGTCTCGAAATCAAGCATCTGACAGCACACAGCTTCGTGTGGCAATGGTGTTTTTCTTTCATTAATATCTCGCAACTTCGACAACCTAATGAGCTCAAAGTTTCACAGGATTTGTGAGATTCACCAAATGGGAGCATGAAATACTATTTCCTCAACTTTGACAGTGTTTCAGGTGGACAATTTTCTTTTGAGGAATGTTTCTGATAGATGGTTTCGAACCCTTGGGAAAAAGATCAAGAATAGCAGTGTTTTGTGCCACTCTTTTCTTTGGTAACAAGGTTGCAAGGATAAATAAGCATCCCTAAAAGCATGCTTGTGCAGTATTAACCCCTTGAAGATGGAAGGCGGTTTTGGCCGCTAATCTAGTCCGGAATGCTGTGGACTGTGTCTGTGGTAAGCCGTGGAATGAAGTCTGTGGCCGCTACAGCTGTGGGAAACAAAGGCTGCTATGCAGTCATGCTGGTAAGCCAGACATTGAGGCCTGATAATACCGGCGTGAAGGAGTTAATGTGGAATATCTGAGTAGATGTCTAAATGTGTACACTTTGTTATGAGAACACCTGTGCTGTTTGCGTTTCTGAAAAAATGACATCAAGAATTATCCAGAAAAATTGTTTTGTTTTTGACACAGGTTTGATGAAGCCTCAGCTGAAGTTATGGTTAAATTGTTAAACTCTGATCTGAATGAGCAGACATTTATGGCCACCATGCAAAAGGTGTTTTATGAAAGCATTAATACCTCCAACATATTGAACAAGTTAAGGCCGTTGTAAGTCATGTAAGTTTATATTAGTTTCTTGTCAACCAATATCTTAAAAATGACAAGGGAACTATTAATTCTCACTTCTGTCACAAAGAATGATCAAAATTAATATTCCTATATTTCCTTTCTGTTTTATAGTTTTAAGATGACTTCGAGTACATGATGGTTGTCCATACAGATTTTTAACTGCTGGAAAATAAGGACTTTACTGTAAAAATTGATTGCAAATCACCTTTTGGGGATCTGGTTATTTATTTTCAAAGCTCCAATTAAAGCCAAACGAAAAGAAAAGCTGATAAATAAATTTCAGTTTTTGATGTGGCAGGAAAACCTCAAGAAAATTATTCCAGGGAAAACCAACGCAATAACATGTTGGTAGTGAAAACCTAACCCACATCATGCCCAGAGGTGGAAGGCGAGGCAACCTGACTGCCCAAAGACAAGGGCTCAATTTCACAGCTCTAGCTGCTTAAGCAGAGATCAGTGCTTAAAATTTTCCTGCAGAAATGACCAGGGGCCAATTTCATAGAGCTGTTCAAGCAAAAAATTTGCGCGAAAATAGCTTGCTTATTTTACACATGTTACTGGCCAAAATTTCATGACATATACTTTCCCTGTGACTGGTATTTAACTGTTGTTCACTTAGCATAACAATTGATCGGAGTCTTGGTCGGTAATCTGATTTTACTAAGCAAGGATTTTTTTGCTTAAGCAAAATTTTGTGCTTAAGCAGCTCTATGAAATTGGGCCCAGGACACCAGTCACATATGGAGCATGTGAAATGGCATTTTGGCTGATAACCTTGTTGTGCTAAGCTTAGTTTGTTGTGCTTAGCTACTTTTTGTGCTTAAGCAGCTCTATGAAATTGGGCCCAGAAATACTTCAATGTAACTTACCCAAATGGTCTGATGACTCTAATGTTGGTCTGGATACTTTATCATACAAGTTACATATATCAGTATGACAATACAATCTCCTCAGTGCTTTCCAGGCATTGTAGCGTAAATCCTCCTCACTATTATCACCAATCTTTAAACGAAACATAAAGGATTCTTTCTGTTCCTTAGTCAGAGTCTTCTCTAAGCAAGACAGAGCATCAGGCATAGATTGATCCACATTATGCTTGGCTACAAACATCCGTGGGTCCTTCCTTTCTGTGTAGCTCTCAAACATCTTGGAGTTTTTACCCAAACTGATGTTGGAACTAGAGTTTGAATGATTCATGTTTAATGGTGTGGGCTCAGTTGAAGATACTGCCTGACCAGCTACTGGTGTACGAGAGAGTATATATTTGATTGGCTGGTTTAGTTTCTTGGATTGGAATTCTGCAAGTGATAAATACCGAAGCTTGTTTTGATTATTAGTGTCTGCTGAAGCCCCAGGACTTTGATTCAGAACCAGTGAGTGTTTTATGCCATCCTTTGAAGTGACCAATACTTGCTTTTGATTGATTTTATTCTTGCTAATGAGGTAATTAGGTTGTATGACGTCACTTTGGTAGATGACCTGACCTGGCTGTTTGACCTGATTGGTACAAACCATCAGCCTTGGCATTTCACCTTTAGCCGAATGGTTTGTTGTAGAATAACTTCGCTTAGACTGGGTATCAGTACTGCACAAAACATTGGCCTGGATACTTGGACTGCTTGTTACACTCCCAGTCGTAGCGGCATGTGACTTACACCGAGGAGTGTAACCATCAACAGAAAGACTGGCTTGTGCTGTCGGGGCGTCTGTCGTCAGTGATTGAATCCCTTCAACTTCTTCCATCTCCTCACCTGTCTGAATGACTTCATTAGCTCCAAGAATTAATCCATCTTGTAAAACAGCAGAGTCAGGCTGTTCGCCTGTGGTCATAGAGCTAGAATTGACAATTCTATTATTATGAGCTCCATTGTCCTTATCTTCCTCATCAGTGTCTGGTAGAACCTCTTCATTAGCTCCAACAATCATCTGATCCATCTCACTCGTTGATGGAACTAAGATGTCTTCCTGTACAACTTCACATGCTGCAACCCCAAGCATTGGATCTTCCATGACTTGGCTATTGTCAAAGTTAGCTGCTTTCAAACTAAGATCAATCACAAAGTTCTCAGAATCTTGGTTTCCTATCATTTTAAAATCGTTTCTATCATTAACTCCATCCGACTTTACTATTGGAGAATCCAGATTGTCTTGTCTAACAACAACAAACTGAGGAGTGGAATTGACTGCCGTTGGTAAAACATAAAACAGATTTTCTGTTGAGGGTTGGCCTTCTTGTGATGAAGTCTTAAGATCAAGGCTGATGTTATTTGAATCTAAGCTGAGATCAGTAGGTTGATCACCACTTGGTGAAATGGTGTTAGAGCCAACCATTTGCTTTGATTCGTTAATTGATATTGCGTTGAATTCTGGGTGGCGACTACAGAAGACTTGCCACCACATATCAGTTGGAGTATTATCTGGAAACCAATGAATTCTCTTAATCCCATTAGCTTCTTCTTCATCCAGCAATGATTTAACCTTAGCAAACACTGTGCTCTTAATATGTGCAGTGTGACCAAGCACAGCCATCCGTACACTTAATCTGACAAGATCATTCTCCTCAGCAGTGCTTAAAACAAAAACAGATTGTATTTTATTCTTAAGGCTCTGTAGTTTGATTTTATAGCATTTGCATGCTTCGTTGACGGTCATACGCATAGACATCACATCCATGCATGCTTGTTGAAGGTTCTCTTCCTGTACCTTGTTAGATACAAGTTTATTTGGAAAATGTTCACTGTGCATAGTTTGTAGAATATCCTTCTCTGCTTTGACTCTATCATTCAGAATACCAGGAATAACTCCATAGACTGATGCAGCTTTCTCTATCGTCATCTTACCTCTCAAGACATTATCACATGCTTTATTAAGATTGACTTTCAGCTCATCTTTCACACAGTCACCTAGCATGTATCTCCCAACACCAAACTGTTTAGCTGCATCAATGACACTCACTCCATTATGAATGACATACTTGCAGGCCTCTTTCAAATTAGATTCATGTTGTTGCTCTGCTTGGGACAGTGAGTGTTGAGTCAAAGTTTGTTGAGCCAAGGATTCTTGCGTCAAGGATTGTTGAGTCAAGGAGTGCTGAGTCATGGAGTGTTGAGTCAAAGACTCTTGCATCAGGGACTGCTGCAAAGTGGTGTCTGTAGCTGTCGAGATAATAACAAATAAATAAAGTTTATTTAAATTTGGCCTTTTCAGTCAAGGTTGCCAGCTGAATTATTATTATTATTTGTCATTATTAAGTATTATTTATACAGGGTAGCCCTATCAGTGTAAAAACACTGTTCTCCCTGGGGGCCCTGTAGAAAAGCAATACACCAAACAAGAGATTAAGAAAGAAGCATTTCTCATTGTGAGTTTGACATTTAACAATGAACTGATTCAGTTTCAAGTTGAAGCCTCTTTTATTGCGAGTTTGACATTTTGACAATAGACTGATCCATTTCTGACCAAGACTCAAGCTTGCACAGCGTGTATCACTCAATGCTGAATCCCAAGAAGTCATTATTCCAGTCGATAATAATATATCAAATCTAAATAAAACCCCATTGAATGGGGCAGTGATACAAATGGAATTATTTACAGAAGTCTTTGAACTAATGACAAAGATTCCATTTCTTTCTTTAGTCACTGGTAATCATGTCTTTAAACAATTTTTTACGTCCATGTAATAGCAGCTTAATGTCCCAACATGACAGGTTGGTGATAATCGGTTCATCAAATACCACCATGGATTGTATATGACTCAATGAACCAATGGAGCACTTACGAGCATTCTCCACAGCGGCTGTAAAGTTCTTGTTATTAGCATTTGTGTCAGTCAGGCTGACCATAGATGACTTGGCAATGGTTGTTCCAAAATAACCTTTTTCTAAGAAAATAAATAAAATAATTCAAGAAAAAGTATAGAATCACTGGTCTTCAACACTTTCTTCATACGTTTGGAGATAACACCAAGTGAGTGCTTAGTTTTTAGTCATGGTGTTTGTGCTTACATTAATTTGCTAAATCAAATTAAGAAGTAAAGTGTTGGCTGACAATATTACTCGGACATGGCAGAATTTCAAAGAGACTTATTTCAAGTGATATTTGTATGAATGAGTCTTATGACAGTTAATGTCATTCATGTCAATTCACTACCTTACAGTTCCTAAGGCCCATATCACAAAGAGATAAGATAAGACTACTCTTATCCAAAGTTAGGACTAGTCTTACCTCTTTGCATTGTCCAGGATTAGTCCTAAAATAGGAAGAGTTTTGTGAAATCAACCCACGGGACTCTCCAAGAAAAAAAGCAGTTTACACTACTAAATTGTTTCTTTTGGTAAAACAAACAACTGTTCTTTAAAAGAAGTACATGCCCTGTGTGTTTTAACAACAAAACTCAGTTCAGTGTTTTGATAAGTAGACATTGTGAGAAACTTACTTTTCAGAGGATCACCAGGCGTTGGAAGAATATAAATATCTTTTGTTTCAATATCTTCAACTGGAGAAAATGGTTCTGAAAACAAGAAAAACAATTTCAAAATTAGAAATAAAAGTGAACTGTAGTATCACATCCATAGACGTTTATCATATTAGGCTATGCCAAATATAGTTGGAACTATCACATCCATAGACGTTTATCATATTAGGCTATGCCAAATATAGTTGAACTATCACATCCATAGACGTTTATCATATTAGGCTATGCCAAATATAGTTGGAACTATCACATCCATAGACGTTTATCATATTAGGCTATGCCAAATATAGTTGGAACTATCACATCCATAGACGTTTATCATATTAGGCTATGCCAAATATAGTTGAACTATCACATCCATAGACGTTTATCATATTAGGCTATGCCAAATATAGTTGAACTATCACATCCATAGACGTTTATCATATTAGGCTATGCCAAATATAGTTGGAACTATCACATCCATAGACGTTTATCATATTAGGCTATGCCAAATATAGTTGGAACTATCACATCCATAGACGTTTATCATATTAGGCTATGCCAAATATAGTTGGAACTATCACATCCATAGACGTTTATCATATTAGGCTATGCCAAATATAGTTGGAACTAAAACTTTTTCTTACTCAAAAACCTCTCCAAGGAATAGTTGTGTTACATTCAATTGTAAAACAAAATATCTATTTCTACTGATATGGTTTGAATTGTATTGATTCATCAACTGGTTGGTAAAGATGTTACATTTCATGCTGCACACCAAAGACAAAATAACTATTGCATTACGTCATACATTATTTATAGTTGGGTTGTATCCTTACACCAAAGTGTGGTAAGGACTATACCCTCTGGACTTTCACAACTCCCACGGAAAGAAAATCCACAAGGTACTTGATTTGGATTTGAAAGTTAACATCATCTTAATTAAACGGAATTCTAACAAAAAGTGTCTCTTCAAGTTCACCAATTCAGGAATTGGTTAACTTGCTAGAATGGCCAGTATAAAAATATTTACGTTAAGCAACTTTTGTTCTCAATTTTAAGCGTCCATCTACACAATGAATAGAATGAAGGCCGAGAAGGCCATAACGCGACGATCGCGCGACCGACTATAAACCGGCCTTGAGCGTGTATTCTCAGTTCTAGCAGTGTATGAGTTAATGTGTGCTGAAACCCAAATCACACTGTAACAGTGGTTTATATTGCATTCCAAATGACTCTACAAAGCAAACTCAATGTGAGACACTAGTGTGAATTCAACTCATAAATCTAGCTACCATTTGAGGAGTTTTTCTGCTCTCTGTTGTTGGTATCTGGATACACAAATGGTCCTGATGGAATACGGGGATCTTCCTCTGAAAAAAATAATAAATCAAGAAAATTTTATGGATTGAATTGTTTCAAGTTGTGCAGTCAATAGTTTAAATTGCCTAATCTTGCTGAAACAGAGAGATTAACGTTAAGGTTGAATGCCGCATGCATACTCTATTTATTTATTTTTCTCTGCCTCATTAAATAGATTTTATTGGTTATTCCTTAAAAAAAAATTGTTTGTACTCGGTTTTCATGAAGTATGGAAATAAATATAAGTTTGAATGAATGAATGAATGAATGAATGTAAATTTGTCACACTTAGCAAAAGTAACAATAATGTGTATACTTGTTAACTTTGTTTCAACATTCTGCCCAGACAAAATACAGAACAGACTTAATAGTAATGTAATAGTGGCTTCTTATATAGTGCACATATCCGTCACTCAGTGACACTCAGGGCGCTGTTACCTACTGTATTTCCTGCAAGGTATGTGGGACTACGCTTGAGTTATGAGGTCTGTTATGGTGTACAAGGTGCTGTGGTGCAATATGCTACCAATCAAACAAGGAACACTAGAGCGGACCACTTTTTTTGTGGATAAGTGCAGATAAGGTCTCAGATATCTCAATACACTGTTATCAGTGAAGCTATATTTGACATACTGATATATCAGAACCCAGTTAACTCATCAATGGAATCAATTCATTTCAATACTCACCTAATGAAACCAAACATGCCGAGACTTACCAGGCCTGCCCCAGCCGTACCAGCTCCTCAAATTTGCGCAGAGATTTGTCATCACAGACCATGCATTACACAAACTTCACAAGACTATCACAGATTACTCTAATCTTTAAGGGACCGTACAGGCTTCAAACTCAAGCTATGCAACAATTTTATGAGAGGAATATTTGAGATGGTTCAATGAAATGTCTTGTAAAAATTCAAATCAGTTCATAGAGTAAATATAATTCATACCTTCCTGTTTCTTGACACAGTCTTCACAGAACCACTTTCCCTTGGGTACTTTCTTGCGGTCGATCCCAACACACGTAAAATGGAACCACTCATACTGGCAATCCTTCCGATCACATCCAATCATATCCACTGTGTTGGGTTGTCTGCACTTACAGAACACCCTGGACTCATTGTTTGAGTCTTGGTCTGAGTCTCCAGAGTCACTCAACTCACTCAACTCATCTGAGTCTTCATTGGATGAGGACTCTGATGAGGACTCAATGAGTTTCTTTCTGCGTGGCATTGTGATAGTTGGATAGTTGTCTGTTGTTTGGTAAGGGAATCAAGTCTTCTTGGGACTACATCTTACGTTTCTTGGAGAATTAGCGACTGCAACAAAATTCCATCAAGTACTTTCTTGTCTCTTGAACACATGCTTCCCAGATGATGAGTAAATATGATACCACTAGGTACCCTGACTACAGACTCCTTCAACAAACCTATGATACCACTAGGTACCCCGACTACAGACTCCTTCAACAAACCTATGCAGAAAAATAAAGAATACAAGAAAACTTTACTTTATTTACAGACATAGAAACCTGTTCAATTGCCAAATACAAAGGGGGGAGGGGTCGGCAAAGGGATTGTTTTTCCACAATGCTTCCTGGCAACCATCTTCATCTTCACACTATACCCCTCCCTCGCCCCCAGCACACACTTTTGTGAGACCTATACAGAATATTGTTAACATTTCTAACATTTCTTCAGTTAGGACTACATGTAGACCCTAATGTTTTAGATACATTTTCAAATCAGATATGCCATTGCCTCAACTATTTGTTTGCCCCTCACCCCCTCCCCCCCCCCCCTTCCCAATATGGTAGAATTAAGAACCCAGGTTAAATGCAGCACATAATTGACAGAATGCAAGAAGCCTGCAATCTGGAAGTTATCTAGTCGGGCTTTGTAAGGCTTTGTTTGCACCTGTAGATCAGTTTTAACTGAATGACGATCGATGCATAGGGACAGTGTAATTTGGATTGTCTATTCATGTTCTAGATGGTTCATTTGCGACCTCACCTTTGACCTGTTCCAATATATCGCATAATGAGTTGCAAGCATGCCCCTGCCTCCCCCTTTTACTTTCAGTATTTTGAGTCAAACAAAGATATGGTCAATGGTGATATCCTAATGGACCAAAGTTGTCTAAGAAAAGTTAATCTATTAAGAATTTTACTGATTAGAAGCAACTAGCAATTAAACAGGGCTGTGTGGGTAATCACAACTCAAGCATCACATCATTGCATAGCAGGTTCTATATTAAATGACATAACTGTGTTCGCTCTATTTTTTTATTAAAATACTCTGTCCAGAATAGCTGAACATTCCCTGCTTTTCCAAGATTGCTCCACCACTTTTTGTTTTCCTTTCCAGATTGATGTTTGCCAAAAGATAAGTTCATTATGACGATAAACAGCCATTCCCTTTTTTCTTGCACAATTCATAAACTAGCCAGTCCAAAGTATAATGTGGGTTCATGTAAACTACTAAGGCCCCTTTATATGGAAGAAGGTGAGGACTCTTCAAATCCTGATTTTGAGTAGAATTGGAGCTCAAAAGTCTTGTCAAAACTTAAGCAAAACGCCATCAAGATATGGTACTACAGTAATGCTGTAGTGCCGTGACAGTACAAATTAATGATAGAGTTAGGACATTATCAAAATTTGTCTTGGCATACTACGAAATGAAAGATTGCAGAATGACAACACTACGGCGATAGCAAGATTCTAATCTTATGATGAAGAAGGCACAATGGGTGATTATTTTATTGCTGTTGTCATTCTCGGTTGCATCTTATTAAAGTCATGCTAGGTTGAAGGATAATCATAGTGTCGTCATATTAGCATTGAAGCAAAGCCTCGGCTTGTTTGTTGGTAGGTATTGTGACCATTATGAATGAGTAGGAATCAGTAAGGGAAGAATAGACAAGACACCTTCATGACCTCTACAACTACAACACTAACTAGACATTAAGTGTTTGTGAATGAGTAGGAATCAGTAAGGGAAGAATAGACAAGACACCTTCATGACCTCTACAACTACAACACTAACTAGACATTAAGTGTTTGTGAATGAGTAGGAATCAGTAAGGGAAGAATAGACAAGACACCTTCATGACCTCTACAACTACAACACTAACTAGACATTAAGTGTTTGTGAATGAGTAGGAATCAGTAAGGGAAGAATAGACAAGACACCTTCATGACCTCTACAACTACAACACTAACTAGACATTAAGTGTTTGTGAATGAGTAGGAATCAGTAAGGGAAGAATAGACAAGACACCTTCATGACCTCTACAACTACAACACTAACTAGACATTAAGTGATTGTGAATGAGTAGGAATCAGTAAGGGAAGAATAGACAAGACACCTTCATGACCTCTACAACTACAACACTAACTAGACATTAAGTGTTTATGAATGAGTAGGAATCAGTAAGGGAAGAATAGACAAGACACCTTCATGACCTCTACAACTACAACACTAACTAGACATTAAGTGTTTGTGAATGAGTAGGAATCAGTAAGGGAAGAATAGACAAGACACCTTCATGACCTCTACAACTACAACACTAACTAGACATTAAGTGTTTGTGAATGAGTAGGAATCAGTAAGGGAAGAATAGACAAGACACCTTCATGACCTCTACAACTACAACACTAACTAGACATTAAGTGTTTGTGAATGAGTAGGAATCAGTAAGGGAAGAATAGACAAGACACCTTCATGACCTCTACAACTACAACACTAACTAGACATTAAGTGATTGTGAATGAGTAGGAATCAGTAAGGGAAGAATAGACAAGACACCTTCATGACCTCTACAACTACAACACTAACTAGACATTAAGTGATTGTGAATGAGTAGGAATCAGTAAGGGAAGAATAGACAAGACACCTTCATGACCTCTACAACTACAACACTAACTAGACATTAAGTGTTTGTGAATGAGTAGGAATCAGTAAGGGAAGAATAGACAAGACACCTTCATGACCTCTACAACTACAACACTAACTAGACATTAAGTGTTTGTGAATGAGTAGGAATCAGTAAGGGAAGAATAGACAAGACACCTTCATGACCTCTACAACTACAACACTAACTAGACATTAAGTGATTGTGAATGAGTAGGAATCAGTAAGGGAAGAATAGACAAGACACCTTCATGACCTCTACAACTACAACACTAACTAGACATTAAGTGATTGTGAATGAGTAGGAATCAGTAAGGGAAGAATAGACAAGACACCTTCATGACCTCTACAACTACAACACTAACTAGACATTAAGTGTTTGTGAATGAGTAGGAATCAGTAAGGGAAGAATAGACAAGACACCTTCATGACCTCTACAACTACAACACTAACTAGACATTAAGTGTTTGTGAACGAAGCTGTTCCGTGTTGTTTTGCTTGGATTATGTGCTTCATTGCCCGAGGAATCTAGAACTGAAAAAGGTTTTTAAAAAGTGGTGCAGCTCTTGATATAAGGTCACACTTCCCGGTTGACCTGTAAGTAAATGTCAACATGGGCTCACAGCTACCAAAGACTAATCTGCAATGCCAAGTAACTGAAAAAAGTTTTTTTTTTTGTGGTAGGAATTAAGCTAAACATCCTAAAGCTTCCATTTGATAGTATTATACGTGTTTAAAAAATATTTTTTGTAGGATACTCCTTTCCTACTCCTGCCGATAGGGGGCGCTCTTATGAGGCATTTCAATTGCACGATTTTTGCACCGTAATGTCTGTATCTCTGACTCTGTATTTGTATGAGTACGTCGCAGAGACCAAAACTGTCATAAAATGTCAAGCTATAACTTCCCCTATAGAACACTGCCCAGTTTTATGGCTCTGTCTGCTTCAACCAAACTGTTTATAATACATCCACCATTCTCTGCTTACTGTGCAAGCGCTGAAACATCTGTGCAAGTTCAAAGCAAAGATTACAAGTTTCCCCGTGCACAAGCAAAAATATCCCTGCTAAGCTGTGAAATGATTTATGTAAGCGATAATATCTGCGCTTCTGAAGTGTCAACTCTTTGCTTACGCAGTGAAGCAGAGTCAAATTGGACCAGTCTCACAAGATTTCCCCTCATGTACTAATCTTTTTTGACTTTACATGTTTGAAGTGTAGGCCTTACCAAACCTACTTACAGGGCAAAATTACATGGTTCTCATTACCACCACAGTCTGCGCTTATGATCACCATTTCCCGCTTTCTGTGCAAGCGCGGAAAATAATGTGTGCGAGCTTGGAAGCACAGAAACAAAAGAAATCCCTGCTATAAGCAGTCTATTTCGCTTGAGGTAAGCGCAGAATTCACTGCTTCTGCTGAGCACTGAATCTTTTTCATTAAGCAAGTTCCCATCATGACTCGACTCGTCGCACCTCAAACCTAACTACGACACTTGTCGAGATAAAATACAGATTCTTAAGATTTGTGCCGCTATGTGCCGCAAAGGCAATATTAATTATGTTGCGACTGGGTGACGAATATTACTACTCGACTAGTCGCACCTCAAACCTAACTACGACACTTGTCGAGACAAAATTCAGATTCTCAAGATTTGTGCCGCTGTGTGCCACAAGGGCAATATTAATTATGTTGCGAATGGGTGACTAGTGAAATTTACTACTCGACTAGTCGCACCTCAAACCTAACTATGACACTTGTCAAGATAAAATACAGATTCTCAATTAGTCAACTGTAGCAAATTTGTTGATGCGAATTGTGACGCTCAAGAACACATTCCCTGCTAAGCTGTAAAATACGCTTAGCGTAAGCACAGTTCCCTGATTACGTAAGCGCTGCGATTCTTTCCTTTAAAAGCCATTGGCCCAAGACCAAACTACATAATAGCTTTTTAAACACAAAAAGCAGCTTAACCATGCCTCATGTTCAAGTTGTGAATCCAGGTATTCTGCTCAATTTCTGCAATTTTGTAAAGCAAAATGTTTTGCCTGTTTATTATAAGCAGCTCTATAAAACTGAGCCACTCAACCACCAGCACGTCAGCATAATAAAATCTCTGCTTTTGTATTCCTGTCAAAGAGTTTTTGTTTGTCATGGTCTAATTTCTGAACGTAACGCGAAATACTGGAATTAGTTTAGGCAAATGGTCCCCGGCGCGAACAAGGTGACTTTACCCGTAAATAATTCCAAATCCCGGGCGGTCTATTTTCGTCGTCCACGCTCATCGCCTGAAATGGTCCACGACGCACCACGAGCGCTCAGGCTTGTCAAATTTTGGGAACAAGTTTAGACTTGTGCTAGTCGGTGACCGTAAGAAATCTATGTACATTGAACAAAAAACGCAATAACATCGGTCGTTAATGGGATAAGGACTTGGTCAAGTTAACAATTTTACAATTTTGACTATTCAAATCAAGTTTTACGCCGTACCCATGATATTTAAAAAAAATTCCCCGGAAATAGTTTTTTTTAAATAATTACACTGTTTCAATAAATGTTGATGCTTTCAAAATAACCATCAATAAAATTCATCTTAATCTAAAACAGTTTTGGAAAGTGTACAACATGAAATTTAATTTGAATCGAATAAATCATGTTTCCGAAAGCTGGGTTTGTTTACACTTCAAGAGCCATTGAGTTTGTGCACAAACACAAAATGTGCAATACATGACGTCATGGTGACGTTGTCCAGAATTTTATGTCGGACATCACATTAACAGGACCTGACTAGTGTATAGCTGAAAAAAGTTTCAGGATCGGCGGCCTACTTTTTGAGATATGGTGTTAACTTGGTTTGCAAATTAAATATTCATAAGCTTAATTATTAATTAACAATTTGAACATTTTTTACAATAAGAATTAAGCTTATGTTCTAAGCTTCAATTTGGTATAATAAACTCACTCTTTTGTATTATGGTTTAGGAGATTAGGCTGCCGCAAAAACGTGTACAAACGCTATGGGATTAAGGGAGAAACAAAGAATAATAATAATAATAAAAATAATAAAAATCTTGACGAAAACAATACCTGTTCCGACGGACGGTCGGAACAGCTAAATATTACAACTCTCATATCATGTTGCTGCGGTGGACCACAATTTCTTTTCCACAACTAGAGTAGAGCAAAATGTTTTTTAACTTTCTGAAAAGATCGTGCTCATCCACAGTAGCATTCAGGTTTCACTGCGTTACGATGCACCACAATTGACTGTGAAAATGTGTACATGGCCGCAGCAAATGTAATTAATTGAAAAATCATGCTCTTTTGTAGCAAAATGGGTGGTTTTAGAAAAGGGGCATAACAATCAATCAATGCTTAATAATGCATCAATGGCAAAGAACAATAAATCTATCATGTAGAAGACAATGCTTAATAATGCATCAATGGCAAAGAACAATAAATCTATCATGTAGAAGACAAAACAAGTCTAAATGTCATCATCGTTACACAACCTTTTCATATTTTAATTTACATATACATATCTGATTAATATGACCAAATATTTATACTTACATAAATATGTAATGAAAGGTTTCTATAGGCAATGCTACTACAATATTATTTTATCTATTTTGAACAATTCAACAATGTGACTTGCTTTGAGCAACGCCAGTCTGTGGAAATAAAGTTCTTATCTATCATAGATTCAACTCCTTTGGTCACAAATAAACATTCCAATATAAAATTATCAAATTAAAAGATGATTTTACAGCATGTACATATCATGGTTTGGGGTCGGATTTTCCAGACATGTACATAATGGAAAGGTTGAGCACCTTTACCCAATTCCCAATGAATACATGTACATGTACATGTAAATGTATACAGTCCATCATCTGCTCTTCACAGGGATATCTGGCTTTGCTGATCTCATGAAACTTAACAGCAATTCACTTTT
Source organism: Asterias rubens (assembly GCF_902459465.1). Lineage (NCBI taxonomy): Eukaryota > Metazoa > Echinodermata > Asteroidea > Forcipulatida > Asteriidae > Asterias > Asterias rubens. The sequence continues at coordinate 371,163 of NC_047062.1, forward strand.
GATTGGAGAATTCATACGAGTAAACATTTATGACCAAACTGTAAACAAGTACAAGAAATTATTCAAAATAAACTACATGTAGGAAGACCTTTCCATTTAGAATGGTTGGAATCAGCCACTACAGCAGTAAGCAATCTTATTTTTCAATTTGCAATATCATAAAAATAAATTGTTCATCCAACCATTCCAGTCACTCAGTGACACAGGGATTAATAAAAAGAGCTAATTCATCTGAAAGATTTGTGTAAATGGTACATTGGTATACATGTAAGGTGACGATACAGTGTAATACAGAATTATTAATTCATTAATTTCAAAATACAAGTAGATCCATTCAAAAAGTTTTGTATTGTAGCCCTTTACCAACAGTGGTTTTTAGCATTGATTGTTATCGAAATATTGCTTATATTAAAAGGAATAAAAGGGAAGCGATGAGTTCTTAAACTGCCGTTTAAATCCGGCAGTCACTACGCTTTTATTCCCATTCATAAATGCCTTTTTGGTTAAAAAAACATATGTTGCATTTTCACGTCAGAGACAGTTTTTGGATATTCATTCGTACGTGTAGTCTTGGTGCAAGAGCATTTCTCGTTTTCCTTTCACACACACAGTGCATCCAACTCACAAACAGTGCCTGCATTGCCCGTAATGAGAAACGTCTTGCACCAAGACTAGCGCATAGTATCCGAAAACATCCAGTTATAAACAGAGCTCCAGCTGGTCATTATCAACCGTTTAAACACCCCCAAGTGACGCGCTCTACACCAATAGGAATAGCGAAACTGTCTGAGGTGTTTATGAATGTTTATTAACCCTAACCCACACGGATACATTTAACGTTAATGTTTGTTTCATTTAGATAGTGGAATGCACTATTTAAGTGATACTGCTTCACATGGGATACCAACATAATCAGACCAGCATTTGTCCAGCAGTTGAAATCTGCAATTTTGATTGGCTAATCACTGACCTGGTAAATTCGATATCATACCCCTAAACCCGTATCATACCCTCATGTGTTGTGCACATGCTCAGTAGTACAGTTGCAGAGCAACTTAGTAATTTGTATTTACAAACACGGCGTTACAGTGTCGGATAAACAAGACGGTTCCTGCGTTAAAACGTAGGTTTGCAACCTGCACTCTGGCCAAACGTTGAAATGACACAGAGGACTAATAACATAGCAGCAAGACCACTGGGGCAGTTTTATGGTATGATAAAAACGTTATGTTAGGTTAGGGTGAGATTCAGACTACATCTAGTCTCGGAGTCTGTATCAGGCTCGACTAGATACAGTCTGTATCACATCCAAACTCACATAATAACTTATACATGTACTTTTGTAGTGCTATTTACCCAAGATGTCATGTTGTTTGTAGGGAGAGAATCCAATGATAATTGAATAGACTACATTGATAACATATTCAGCTCTGACATGAAGTGTTGTTTTAGAGAGCTGTAATTGCTCACATCACTGCACTAACATTGTAGCTCAGAGCCACAGTGTAATGAGCATAGAAAGAAATGAAGACACTTTATAACTGTGTTTGAATATACTATTATTGCACTGACTAGGCACTAAGCACAGAGTATGTGCTTAGTGCTTAGGGTACAACAAAGAAAGTCATAAGCAGAGACAGAGTTTTCAAAGCAGCCACTGCAGATGTTGCTTCAAAGCAGCCACTGCAGATGTTGCTTCAAAGCAGCCACTGCAGATGTTGCTTCAAAGCAGCCACTGCAGATGATGCTTCAAAGCAGCCACTGCAGATGTTGCTTCAAAGCAGCCACTGCAGATGTTGCTTCAAAGCAGCCACTGCAGATGTTGCTTCAAAGCAGCCACTGCAGATGTTGCTTCAAAGCAGCCACTGCAGATGTTGCTTCAAAGCAGCCACTGCAGATGATGCTTCAAAGCAGCCACTGCAGATGTTGCTTCAAAGCAGCCACTGCAGATGTTGCTTCAAAGCAGCCACTGCAGATGTTGCTTCAAAGCAGCCACTGCAGATGTTGCTTCAAAGCAGCCACTGCAGATGTTGCTTCAAAGCAGCCACTGCAGATGTTGCTTCAAAGCAGCCACTGCAGATGATGCTTCAAAGCAGCCACTGCAGATGATGCTTCAAAGCAGCCACTGCAGATGATGCTTCAAAGCAGCCACTGCAGATGATGCTTCAAAGCAGCCACTGCAGATGTTGCTTCAAAGCAGCCACTGCAGATGTTGCTTCAAAGCAGCCACTGCAGATGATGCTTCAAAGCAGCCACTGCAGATGTTGCTTCAAAGCAGCCACTGCAGATGTTGCTTCAAAGCAGCCACTGCAGATGTTGCTTCAAAGCAGCCACTGCAGATGTTGCTTCAAAGCAGCCACTGCAGATGATGCTTCAAAGCAGCCACTGCAGATGTTGCTTCAAAGCAGCCACTGCAGATGTTGCTTCAAAGCAGCCACTGCAGATGTTGCTTCAAAGCAGCCACTGCAGATGTTGCTTCAAAGCAGCCACTGCAGATGTTGCTTCAAAGCAGCCACTGCAGATGATGCTTCAAAGCAGCCACTGCAGATGATGCTTCAAAGCAGCCACTGCAGATGATGCTTCAAAGCAGCCACTGCAGATGTTGCTTCAAAGCAGCCACTGCAGATGTTGCTTCAAAGCAGCCACTGCAGATGTTGCTTCAAAGCAGCCACTGCAGATGTTGCTTCAAAGCAGCCACTGCAGATGTTGCTTCAAAGCAGCCACTGCAGATGTTGCTTCAAAGCAGCCACTGCAGATGTTGCTTCAAAGCAGCCACTGCAGATGTTGCTTCAAAGCAGCCACTGCAGATGTTGCTTCAAAGCAGCCACTGCAGATGTTGCTTCAGTTTCTCTGGTACTGGCCTTGGTGGTCCTAAATTTACCAAAGAATTGTTCACTTCTTGTGTTGAAAGATGCCTGAACTGATGAAGCCTGAATTAAAATGATCTTAGTGTTAAGGGCAGGACCAAATGAGAAACTCCAACCTGTATGCTGGCTGGCCAAAGGCCACAGAGAAGATCCGTGAACGCTGCCTCAAGCTCGCTGGGCACTGTGTCCGCCACTCGGAGCTTGCAGCTTGCCCAACCATCTTCTGGGAGCCCACCCAAGGCAAGGCCTCGCGTGGGAGAAGATGTCTCTCCTTTGTAGACACACTAAAACGAGACACCGGCTTGACCAGCGCTGAGGAACTTCGCTCCTGCATGCTGGACCGGAACATCTGGAGAAAAATCACTGGGCAGGCTCGAGCTTCTAGATGGCGCTCGACATGATGATGATGAATGTTAAGCACAGCCAGCTAATTGTGACAGCTTGGGAGGTTATTTAAGGCAAGGAAAATAAGTTCAGAAACTCTCGTCAGACATATCCCTCAAATCGTCTGGTAACCCGTCTCTTTCTACGTCTCCTTTTCTTGATCTGGGTCTTTCTTGGCTTAAAGACCTTCCTATTACAGACTCCAAATCTCCAAGGTTCTAGATAATGTCCTCTCTTCTTGACTCCCATGGAGGCTATACGAGACATCATCTTCTTCTGTCTTTTCTTCCCTGGTTCCTCAATCAGGAGAGATACCGAGGACTGACTGGATTGATCAGGGACATAGAATGGACCCTTAATCCATGGTGACCACGGTGGAATGTCTCCTTCAGTTTCAGGCACAAGTGGCTTTTTAGTATCATCTGTATAAACATGAAAATAAATATAACTGGTTTAAATGTTATTGTTTTGTTTTAAATTGAAGGTTGAGGCATTTTTCAAGATTGAAAATCTGTTTCCCCGTGTTTATGATTGAAGCCAAAATTTGTCCATATTCATGATCAGGTCATGATTTTCCTGAATAAATAATGACTAATGGACTCTCCTCTTGATACAAATTAAGTGAATTGTGGACTTTACACAAAACCAGAAATGGAAAAGATGGACATCAAATTGGCCCAGTTTGTTCTTCCCTTGTTGATCAGTTCAAGTATTTCCCCAAAAGTTGCATTTCTCAGCTCATTATCCATAGCTGTATCAAATCAATGGAGCGTCTTTTCAAACCCCCAAACCCCCTATTGCTCATAGAGACCACCGACAGTGTTCACCGTCTGATGTCATACTGATGGGCGCCTACCTGATGACCTCATCACGCCCTCTCAAAGAAAAAGTTTATAGACATCACTATACAATGTACATCTATTTAAACAATTTAACCATTTTAAAAAGCTCAGTATCTTGAAACTTTGTTTTGCTTGTTGTTTCCAAGTTTTCTTTAGATAAAGAAGAATTGTCAAACTAACCTTTCTTTGAGTCTCGGGTACCATAATACAGACGCTTGAGAGCCATCCATGCTGAATACATCACATCATCATCTTGTTTAATATCATTCTTGAACCTATATTGGAAAAGGTGCTTCTGTTTCTTAGTCAAGACTGCCTCTAAACAGTGAAGAGCATTGGGTTCAAAGTTATCAACAATCAATAGTTTCTCATCATGAGTAGCATCTTGACTACACTTCAGTTTCTTGATGTCATTGTTCGGGTCTTCCTTGAGGTGGTCTCTGCCATTGGTTTGAGGAGAGAGGGCACGCTTTAATTTTGACTTAATTGGCGGGTGAGATGTCTTACTTACAAGAGGAGAATTCTTTGTATTTTCTTTCTCCTTCTTTCCTAAAGGTGCAGGGTTTTTGTTTTGCTTTAACATCTTCATTTTATCGAGGAGTGTAATTTTAGGGAGTTTATGAAGATTCATCTTCTTTATCTGCGGATGACGTTTACAGAAAGCATGCCACCATTCATCCTGAGGAACATTCTTCTCAAATGGATGCAGTCGTTTAATTCCCATCTTTTCTTCTACATCTAGAAGGACTTTGACATTATTGAGAATGCTTCGTTTAACCAGAACACCTCGTCCCTGTTTGGCCATACTGAGTGCCAGTCCAACCAATCTCTCTTCCTCCTGCGTCGTCAGGATTGGTTCAGAATAAAGCTGCTTGGTGATCTCTGCTTTAGAGACACCATGGGTCTCTGAGGCTGACTGAATGGTGGTTTTCTTAGTCATGATGTCCTTGCAGATTTGCTTGATCTTTAACTTCAACTCCATTGCGTCTTTCTGAGCATCTACAATTAGGAGATTAAATAAGGTAATTAATTTTTTTTTGCACAAACCACAAATTTACCTCATCAGTCTTTATTTCAAAGAGATGAAAGGTTTGATGAGATAGATTCCAGTGCTAGGGGAAAGTGATTGCTAAAGTTATCATCAAAATTCACTTCAACCTCACCGATACTTTAGTAAATTTGTAAAATAAATTTATTTGAAGTTCTCTTCTCCGCTTGGTATGTGATGTGAAGAAAGGTAAATACCATAATACAAGAATGTCTTCTCAGAAAAAGTGGTGGTTCTGATAAAAACTGGGTAAAATGGGTTAAATGTCTTAAATAGATGAAAGAGAGCCCATGGGTCGTTTCTCTCCAGGAATTCATCTTCAGAAAGTGTACCCCCCCAAAACCAATGTGCTTGACCCCATGCTAAGCTGTACATGAAGACTGCAAGCAACAAGACCAAGTGAAGGTACTTAGAACACTCACCTTTGACCTCTTTGCTACAACCATCACAATACCACTTCCCACGAGGTACCTGCTTACGACTCTTGATTCCAATACATTTGAAGTGAAACCATTCAAATACACAGTTCTTGCCATCACATCCAATCATCTTATCAGTGTTTGGTTTACCACATTTACAATAAACTCTGTCATCTGAGTCTGAACTAGAATCCGTTTCACTCGAATCAGCCTCAATCGATTCAGTCTCAATCAGAACTTTCTTTGACTTGCTCTTAATGTTTCTTGCTTTCCGTTGTCTCTTTTCAGAGGGTGGTATGGTATTATTTGAGGTATTTGAGGGTGATGCAGGCGTGTTCAATGTGTTGTCATTTTCCGAGTCAGCAGACGTGTTCAATGTGATGTCGTTTTCCGAGCCGGCAGACTTGTTCAAAGTGTTGTCCCTTTCCGAGTCAGCAGACGTGTTCAATGTATTGTCGTTTTCCGAGTCAGCAGACGTGTTCAAAGTGTTGTCCCTCTCCGAGTCAACAGACATCTTCAATGTATTGTGGTTTTCCGAGTCAGCAGACATGTTCAAAGTGTTGTCCATTTCCGAGTCAACAGACATGTTCAATGTATTGTCGTTTTCCGGGTCAGCAGACATGTTCAAAGTTTTGTCCCTTTCCGAGTCAAGAGATGCGTTCAGTGTATTGTCTTTTGCAGAATCAGCAGACATATTCTGTGTGTTCTTCTGTTCTGAGTCAGACACATTTACATTATCTCTTTCAGAATTAGGAGAGGCATTTGGTGTGTTCTCTTTTTCAGGAACAGCAGTCAAGTTCAGTTTGTTGTTCTCTACAGACTCCGATGATAAGTTGAAGAAAGATGAGTTCAAGATGTCTTCCTTTTCTGATTTAGTTGATGTATCAATCATTTCATCCTGATCAGAATCTGCCTTATGATCTGGACTTCCATTGATGACATTTTGAACTGGGTCTGGGTTTGCGTTCGTGGGCTTCCCATCTGGAAAATGACGCCAACAGACATGATGTTTGTCCTTGGCATTGAACCATGAACCATTGATGAGGAGATCCTCCCTGTTAATCAGAGAAACCCACCTTGTCCGAGCATCTTGATTGCTAGGGAAGATGAAGAATGCAGGTGGGGGTGTACAGTCGCAGTCAAGATGACCAATATTACACTGATGTAACTCACACAGTTTATTTGGAATGGTAGTTGATTTGTTGCATATGCATGAAGGTACTTCACATTTACATGCACCGACTCCCCCAATGCAGATGGAGAGAGCACCCGCACTCGACGCTTCCATTATGGTTCACCAACAAATCAATAAGAAACTTGACTGTAAATAAGAAAGAATCACAAAATATCAAATTAGTAAATTTTAAGGTCAAAAAGTTTTAAAATAACTTTAGTTTAAAAACAGTAGTCACTAATAAATGTGCTATTGTCACAGTGTTATGACAAAAAAGATTCCAAGTGCATTGATTTCAAGATAAATACTGCAATAAATTGTTGAAGACTTAGGGCTTGTTAAATTAAGGGTTCCTGTGGTAAGGAATTGCAGTTATTTTAGTGAAAGTCTTTCTATTTATGTAAACTGACAAATAAATACAAATAAAAATTTAATATAAATTACTACATGTGTACTCTAAGATGTGTGGAAAGCTTGAAATATTTCAGTAGTCGGGGCCCAATCTTGAGATGACAGGGCTTGTAGCTCAACAAGTTGTCTAGAGCTTCAGTAGTCGGGGCCCAATCTTGAGATGACAGGGCTTGTAGCTCAACAAGTTGTCTAGAGCAAACATTATTTTACAAGATCAGAATCAACATGAGTGAGATCAATTCCTGAGTCCTGACAACATTTAATTGGTTTTTTTAAATAATTAACACACTAAGACGTGTAAGAGAAGGTAATCTCATCTGTCTTTAGTAGAGTATTAAGTATACTTCATTATGCAAAAGAAGTGAAAAGGTATTCATCAGACTCAAAGACACTTTTTAGAAACTTGTTTTTGTTCAATATATGACACAGGTAGGTACAGGTACTGTTTTACAATACAAAACACAAAACCACTATGTTTGTCCGGTCATGAATTAACTGGCCCAACACTAAACCACTGGCCTAGAGCCTGCGGCCCAGTGTAAAACCCCTGGCATGAGTTTCCTCAAACTACATTCTAACATGAGGCCCTGCAAGAAACTATACATACTTTTGAAAATCTCTTGTTTTGTTTGAAATTAAGTGCAATGAACCTTAGTACTATAGTTAAGTTACTCACCTCTGACAATACCGCCCTCTTGCATTTAGGCTTTAGTTGCTTCTTCCAAGATGTCCAACATCCATCACAAGTGTTACATCAAGAAATTGCGCATTCAAAAACTGTCATGAATTTGTTTTTGTTTTTTTCATGATGAGTGAAATTCAATATGTACAGTTTGAACTCACATCATCAAGCATCACTGAACTTTAGCTGAACCTTTTCCCAATTGCAAGAGAGTGACATGTCACTTTAGAAAGTTTAGTTTTATTCCATTTAAGTTGTTCATTCCTCCTACTATCCACATTCAGCCAGAAACTTTGACAGAATATATCAATCAGAGATCATACAACTTGAACTATTAAAAAGGGTGATCCTTTAAAAGTGTCAAAAACATAGATCATATTAAAAAGCCAATGTCTTGACAACACTTAGTTGCTTGAGTTTTCCTTTTTACAGATAAGATTAAATAGCGTTTTAGCTACCAGTTCCTCAACAATTATAATAGTAGTGACCGGCTTCTCATACAGCACTCATATCCATCACTCAGTTACTTCTAGAAACTATAAGGCTCCCCTGTGAGCCTTATAGGGGGTCTCAAATTTAGGGCCTCCTTAACGCTATACGTTTTTCAAATCAGCATTGATAGGTGAAAGTTTTACGACCGTTAGCCAGCCAGAACTGAAGTTTACTGTGTACTGTACACCTAAAGCTTTCCCCACCCTACTCAATATACATTCATAATGCTTGTATTTCCTTTTGTTGAGTGAAATTAAAAAACATCGTCAAGAAATACAATTTTCTGCTCGGTACTTACTGTTGTTTTCCTGCTGCATCGCACGTTTTTTGACTTCTCAATAATGATCAACACTTTATCTTTTGGTCACTCGACCACCAAGCGCTGTACACCAGCCTACTGGCCGAACTGCCAAGCCACGACCGAGTTGGACTAAACCATTCTGTGAAAGGGGTGTTTCAAACAAGTGTGGCATTACGTGCGCTGTTTGTTTACAATACCCGCCGTTCCGTTCACGCATAAAACGCCCACGCACTGCCACACGGGTTTGTAACACCCCTCTCACAGAATGGTTTAGTCCGACGCGGCCGCGGCTCGGCAGCTCGTCGATCTACATGTAGTAGGCTGCATAATGAGAAGGCAAAAAACGTGCGATGCGGCAGGAAAACAACAGTAAGTACCGAGCAGAAAATTGTATTTTTTGACGATGTTTTTTAATTTAACTCAACAAAAAGGAAATGCAAGCATTATGAATGTATATTGAGTAGGGTGGGGAAAGCTTTAGGTGTACAGTACACAGGAAACTTCAGTTCTGGCTGGCTAACGGTCGTAAAACTTTCACCCATCAACGCTGATTTGAAAAACGTATTGCGTTTAGGAGGCCCTAAATATGAGACCCCTATGTATAAGGCTCACAGGGGAGCCTTATAGTTTCTAGAAGTATCACTCAGTGACCCTCAAGGCACTTCAACATTCAGTATCTTCCTGCAAGGTATGTGGGACTACATTTGAATTATGGGGATCTTCTCCTTTACCCTAGCACCATGTAATGGTTTACAAGGTGCTGTGGTGCAATATGCTTCCAATCAGACCAGGGACATCGGGGCAAACCCCTTTTCTTATTGATGAGTGTGCTGGGCTCTTTTACAGGCGTTACACAACACGAAACAAATGGCTTTACGTCATCAATTAAAAAATCCCTAGAATTGAATGAAAATTTACCATTTTCTTTTTCCTACTGAAACATAAAACCTTGCTTGATCTGTTAAATAAATTCTAACTTGTGACGCCAACATGATGTGTCTATTTTTATATTTTTATTATTGCAGCAGGAAATTGTTCGTCATGCATTTAATGATTCAGAAACAAAGTGGGTTGAACAAACTGTTCACCTAAACTAAAATACAAAGCTTTATGTTTTCTTTCACGAGTTAAACGAAATAAATGTTCACAAACGGAAAATCAGCAAGAACTTTGAATGTTGTTTCGCTATCAAAGAGATAGTGAAAAATCATTTTAATTAAGATTTGTATGATATTCAACATGGCTGCCGTTGGTCCCTAGTTCAGCAAACTACAGACAGCTTTTTTTATAACACTGTGACTGCTCACAATTATGAGCATGATTGACGTCATACAACGCGGGTACCAGTATGCAAATACTATCTATTCACTGATCACCAAACAAGTATGAAATGAAGAACTGCACAAAAAAAAAAAAAAATTGGCAATAGCATCAACCAACAGTAAAAACCACTCAATTGGTGAAAACAAGTTACGTTAAAAGTCCCCAATTAATCAGAAATAAGTTTTGAACAAACTTGCGGTGTACTGAGACGAGTTTATGGCTTACTTTCTACAGAAGTCGACAGCAAATCCGCTCAACTGCTGGGCATGGGAGATCACACCGACCGATACATGTTTCATTTCCAGCATAGCGCCAAACGCATGGAAAGGTAAATAGTCGGGTAACTTTAACACATAAGATGTAACTTGCAGTATACACGTCTGGATAAAAATGTGAAACTCGGATACCCAGTCTCAATCACCGTTTGAGGGCGCCCTGTGACATAGGCGGCATTTTTGGAATGCATGTATAACACGTACGTACGTACACTTTTTAAAAAAATCATACACAGACGTTGGCAGATTCTACTTGCTTGACATGGAATCTTTTATATTATCGGAATGTTAAGCATTGATTTTCGAAGGTAAGCCTTTTTCATCTACCTTATATGCTATAGATTGTATAGATTTAACAATAATTTTTAGAATTAGATAGATGAAAAATCGGAAAAGTTTCCGTATGGCGCCACCACTTTTTTATTCGAAATAAAATAATATAGTATCTAATTTACCTGATTGATATATCCCTTTTTGTAAAAATGAGTGAAAAAGTGGTGGCGCCATACGGAAAGTTATCCGAAAAATCAAATGGCAGGTTTACGAAACCGCATAGATAGTTCTAACTTCTACTCTACAACTCACTCAGTCACTGCCTTATAACAATTAACCTAGACTAGCCTAGACTATAAATAGTGCGTGTTTTTTGTGTATTGATCAAACTTCTTGCGAGTTCTACACTTTTTTGTCTATGTAGCTACACCACACCACCATGGAGCTATAGCTCATGACTACAGTACACCTACACAGCAGGCAGGGGGGCACGGTCCAATACTATAGTTTAATTCTTCAAGGGAATCAAGTCGTTACTTTTTAGATTAGTCCCTCTCTGTACAGATCTGATTAACTAATTGCCAATTTCTTTGCTGCATGTGTCCTGTGAAGTGATGCTTTAATTTCGGTAAATTTTTTTAATTTACCATTGTGGGTTTTGGACTCAACAAGGAGTCATGATGTCAATCAAAGTGTTGTGCCAAGTTAAGTTTGGGATAACTTTCCGTATGGCGCCACCACCTTTTCACTCATTTTTACAAAAAGGGATATCTCATTGAGGTAAATTAGATACTATATTATTTCATATCGAATGAAAAAGTGGTGGCGCCATACGGAAACTTTTCCCCCTAACCAACAAATGGATAATTTTTCAGCGGTATGGTGTCACCACTTTTTCACTCGTTTTTACAAAAAAAGATATCTCAGTTTAAGAGGTAAATTTGAAACTATATTATTCATTAGCATATCAAATGAAAAAGTGGTGGTGCCATGCGGAAAGTTTTCCTAACAAATCTATAATTTCTATCCACTTTGCCAACAGCATAGTCTTCCTGCTATAGTCCATAGGCTTCACATTAAAGACATGAGTAAGAGACAAAGAGAGAAGCAAGATGGTAGAATTACTGGACTCTCAAGAACTGATCATCAGCTCGGCCTAACTAAGAAATTGAGAGTTTCTTCACGGTAAGTTCTTACAACATCCTTAGGGCTTTGCACAGTTGTGTGCAATGCAGTACAATCTAGAGTGCGTTTTGGGGACCCCAACCAGAAACATTGGTCATCGGTTGAGCGTTTTCGCGAGTTCGGTTGAGTTCGGTTGAGCGCGGTGACGATGCTGTTCAGATCAACCGATAACCGACTTGTTGAGTTGGTTGGGCTTTGATTGGGGTCGCCAAAACGCACTCCAGGTTTATCAGAACCAATCTATGTGAGTACAGTGCATTCATATGTTCAATTTATCTTTGTTCCGCCCCAACTTAATAATCGTCCCAGTCCCAGCTATAGTTGGGACGATTATCAAGTTGGGGACGGAACATCTTGACCTAAATACCTACACTTCCCATTTCTTCATTTCTTCATGTTAACAACTACTCTACAAGAGTAATACAGTTTATAAAGCAGTTGCAATTGTTCCTTCTTATATTTCTAGGTTGAGATCTTCCAGACAAGACGCATCAAACAACGATGTATCCAGTTCTTATACAAGCCCAGGAAATGGCTCTAAACTACTAACAACAGGTAAAGATAAAACTCCACCCTTACATCAAAACTCTTACATCAAAACTATAAACCAAGTTTGGCCTGAGATTTCTATGAGGGGTTTGGGGGGGACACGAGGTCTCCATGACTTGAATGAGTATTTTAACCAGTATTGTCAACCATTATTTATTTTCCCAGGGCGATCACCAATATGTAGCACCCCCCGGTCCTCCAGGAAGAGACTCAATACATCCCGTAGTGATTCTGAGACAGAGATTATCTGGGATGCTAATTCACCAACAGCTCATCTCATCAAAAGAAGTGGTAAGAAGGATGTGAAGATACATGAAGAAGATGATCATTATGACTCTAAGAAGTGATTAAAATGACAATAAATTGTAATGATCAGAGCTTTAATATTTATTTGGTTTGCGGTAACACCTTGTGTATAACTACCTATCAGGTACAGTGGAGTTTGTTCTGAAGAGAACTGTCTTTCATTTTCACACAGGTCGAAATGGACGAAGCAAAGCGGGAGAGATATCCGAGATGATTAAGTGTGTTAACAACCAAGCAGTAAGTTTCAACACAAGTTGCTGAATCAACAGATCAAAACTTTTTTCTTCTAAATTTTTCTTGAAATATCTGAACTCTGCTTATCTGCAAAGTTTAAAGGCAGTGGACACTATTGGTAATTACTCAAAATAATTATTGGCATAAAACCTTACTTGGTGACGAGTAATGGGGAGAGGTTGATGGTATAAAACATTGTGAGAAACGTCTCCCTCTGAAGTAATGCTAGTTTTCGAGAAAGAAGTAATTTTCCACGAATTTGATTTCGAGACCTCGGATTTAGAATTTGAGGTCTCGAAATCAACCATCTAAACGCACACAACTTTGTGTGACCAGGGTGATTTTTCTTTCATTATTATCTCGCAACTTCGACGACCAATTGAGCTCAAATTTTCACAGGTTTGCTATTTTATGCATATGTTGCTATACACCTAATGAGAAGACGGGTCTTTGACAATTACCAACAGTGTCCAGTGTCTTTAAGACAAGAGCGGTGTAGAAACCAAACAATTTATAAAGTGAAGTTTAGTGCCTTTAAGCTTCGCATATTTATACACAGTTTTCATTACTTGAGGTTCATTTTTTCAGGAGACTTCTCCAGTCCATTTAAGCTTGGCATATTTATACACAGTTTTCATTACTTGATGTCCATTTTTTCAGGAGACTTCTCCAGCCCATTTTCCTCTTCTTGGACTATGGACGCATCGTAGTCCTCTTCATCAACATGAACTCAACTCAGCTGGAGGATCAGAGAAGCCATTTGGGGAAGAAAGGTAATAACTAAGTCTAGTCATTCTAGCACCTTGGAAACCTGGGACCATTAACTCCTTTGAGTTCAAGGATTTGAAGAGGTTTAAAAAATAATAATAACATCAAAGTCTTGATATAGTGCAGGTATCTACCAACAAGGTACTCAAGGCACTTACTATATATATTAATACAGAAAGACCAGTTATGGAAAGATATGAATTCTGAGACAGACCCAATTTATGTAGCACTTTATAATGGTTTACAATGTGCGATTGCGCATTTAGCAGCCACAGCCAGGAACACCGGGGCAAACCCCCTCTCTTTTCGATAAGTGCACTGGGTTCTTTAACATGCGTTACAAAATGCATTATCTTACTGTACTTAGGTATGATTATTTTAGGTACTAGGTATGATGATTTTTATCTATAGGATTTGAAATTTGAGTTCTTAAATTGGTCTCACATTTCAACTAGCTTGCTCTAGTCATCGTCAGTCTCCTGAAGATGACTAGAGCAAGCTAGTCGAAACATTGACACTAATTTAAGAACTGACTCCGCGGTAGTACAGTTAATTACGATCCTATAAGCTAAAGTAGTAGTCCCAGCCTATTTTCTATACCATCCGCCCAGGTAATAGTTAAAAAGCAGGACAGTTCTTTTCAGAACTGAGAAGTCTCTTGAACACCTGAACAATCTACTCCGTGGTAGCAGAACAAAGAAAAACAGTTCTTTAAGAACAAATTCTACTTAGCAAGTAGATACACACATAGTGTTACCGCAAACCAAATATATGATGATTTATATCATTGTTATTAAATCATAAATTCAAATATCAACTTATCGATATCCATTACTAGTACTAGCCTCTCGCCACCAGGCCTGCACATTGGAGGTCAGGGGTTCCAATCCAACGCTAGGAGTAGCAGCCTGTGGAGTTTGGGTTTCATGAAGGATTGACCAATGGAGGTGGAGGGGGCACAAAGTAAACAGTGCTTATCACACATGTATGGGTGTAAGGTTAAGACAAAATAAATATCAACTTGGAAGAGAAAGTGTGACACACATTTGTATTTACGGTAGAATATTTAATTCCCCAAATCTCATTTGATTAATACGCACTTATTTTTTAATATCCTCCTCAGCTGTACATCCAAGAAAGCAACACACAGAAAGAAGAAAGGCAGTCGATTATCTCTGATCCAAGATGAATTACAAAAGATTGCTAATGCTATTGATATGGCATCAAAACATGAAACAACTTCAAGTCCTAATACTGTGCTGAATCAGGAACCAGTAACTGGTTTCATTACACCACCAAGACACAGCAGAATGAAAGAGTAAGTTTCATCAATAAATCTAAACTATAAACAGTTGTGTAATTTGGCTATATCATTACTACATGCACAATCCTTAACGGATTATTCAAATATGGTGCAGTGGTGCCACTGTCAGGCTGTTGAGTGTCTGCCCATAGATTGTGCAAGTCTTCTAACATTGGGACCCTTTTAAAGTTAGCGAGTTTGTTTCCTTCATGTATTAAAGCAAAGTGGTTCCCAAAATATTTGAATACAATCGAGACTACAGTCGACTCCCGTTATTACGAGCTCGCATGTTACAAGGTTCCGGTTGATACAAGGTTTTTTGCCGGTCCCGAACGGCCCCATGCGTTTTTCAATGCATTAAAATACTGATTATACGAGCACGGTAGTAGCGAGAACACGGTTATAACGAGGTAATTTGGGAGACCCATTACGAGCAAAACATTGTTTAAAACCCTTCTATAACGAGAACAATTCAAAAACCAACAAAGGAAATACCTGTACAGCTGGTAAAGTCGATAATTGTGGCTTTTAAGACATACAATAGAGGTGTTAAGTGGACGCTACCGCTAGCAACACGAATCCGAAATCGGGAGTCACGAGTCAGCAAGCAAGGTTGTTAATTCCAAACTCCGGACAATGGTGGGATTAGGAGGTTTGCATGGTTCAAACATTGGAGAAATCTTAAGAAAAGATACTTATCCACTGAGTTTATAAGCGCGTTATAAATTTTCAGAAGGAAAAAAACACCTGCAACTTACAATCAAAACTAGTTGCGTGATCAATATTATTGAATGCAAAAGCAAGATTTTACCTGGTATCCCACATTGGCAATGAACCATCTAACATGACACAGTGTTTACCAATGCAAATCAAGATTCTATTTTTTGTTGCTGCGACGAGTGTATTGCACATGCACACACATGCACAGAATAGCACGATCTTCCCTGGTATCTCGCGTTAGCAATGAACCTTCTATTATTACACTAGTGGTTACCAATGAAAATCCAGCTTTTATTTTATTGAGTGAAAATTTTCACAGCGTGTGCAATATGCATTGCAGCAGTAAGATTTCCCCGGTATCTCGCAGCAGCAATGAACCATCCAGCGTTAAACAGGTGGTTACCAATGAAAACCAAGACTATTTATTGCATTGGCAATAAACTGCCGGCGACCAAAGTTTTGTAAGAGAAACTTCCCAAAACATGAACGCAAGTTAAAATCTTACACTATTTATCAATCTTGTAAAATGTAAATTGATTTTAAAATTGAATTTAAAACTTTACCAACTTAGTTAAAACAGTTTTATAATCCCCGCATTGTGCTTGTTTGTGCAGTACATCGCACATACTACTCTATGCACACAGTAGTATTGTCAATTGCAGCTCTGCCATTCAAAATAATCATTCTCACTTTCAAGGCACTCCAAGGTTCAGCCCCACTCTATATTCAAAACATGTTGACTCCCCGTACTACAAGACCGGGTCTTAGATTCACAAGCAACATGCTCCTTGTTCCCCGTTCTCGTCTAGCCAGCTACGGGGACAGGGGGTTTTCCATTACAGCACCCAGGCTCTGGAATTCACTCCCTGAAAACCTCAGGAAAATCCATGACATCTCCATCTTTCAGCATCAACTTAAGACACACCTGTTCACACTTGCTTTCCCCAACACTTGAGAATTTTCCCTCTTTCCATCTTGACCGGCGCCTTTGAATGGTTTTTCACCAGATTTAGCGCGCCTTTATAAATGCTGTGTTATTATTTTTATTATTATCTATGTACACACGTGCGGCCATTATGTCATGTATTCGAAGTACACGTGTTGTGTGCATGCACAATGATGACGTATGTATCTATATTTAGCGCGCTGCATTTAAGACGAGATTCGGATAATACGAGAAAAATGGGCCAGTCCGGCGGACCTCGTTATAACGGGAGTCGACTGTATAAGGTTTTAAGAGGTATGAAGGTCTGTAACGACTTCCTTCTTCATCTTAATGAAACAGTACTTTTGTATGTTGTATAAATCAACTCCCATTGTTTTAAAGTTTGTGCGTTCCATGATTTCAGATTACCGGATACTGTAGATGACGATTCATCCTCTACCAACGCTAGGCAAGAACCAGAAGGGAAACACCCTCAATTAGAATTAACACTTGGAGATCAGCCCCAGTATCTTCAACCGGACCCAAATGGAGTTGTTGGTAATCAAATAAAAAGCAGACAGTTTGTTAGTAATCAACAACCTACCAGTCATTCTGCTGATGGTCAGACAGACAGTAAGCAACCATTGGTTCCTTGCTCTGCTGTCATTAGTCAGTTAGGGACAAGCTCTGCAGTCATTGGTCAGTCATTGACCTCTAATGTTGACCTCATGTGGGATGATGACAGCTATTTTGAAGATGAGGCTCTGCTTGAGCAATTGACCCAAACTGAGGCTGTAGAAGCATCCAGAAGCCAAAATTATGACGAGTCCAAAAAGAAACCGTCCCGAAACAATCCAGCAACTCATTCTGCCAATTCTGTTAGACAACCAGTTAATTTCGATGTGACAAACAAAATGTGGACTGAAAATGACGGAGAGCAGAAATCCCAAACCTTTCTTGGAACTGTCCCACGTCCTACAATTACCAACAAAAGTACGGCTGCATACCAAAACCAGCAGTGCCAAAGATTGAATGCAATGAATGCTGTAAAAGAAACACGTCCAAATCAAGGGAAGAAGCTGGTTCCATTCAGGCAACCTGTCGCAGTAAAACCACCACTAGCTCAAGAGACTCAAGTTTCAAACTGTACTATTGTACCATCGAACCAATACCAAGCCCCGCCAAGTTATAAAACTTATAATAGTGTTCCTGCTCACCTAGATAGTACAAGGCAGCCTAATGGATACAGTGCCAAATCAAACGTAGCCAAACCACACACAAGCAGCTGTCCCCAACTCGGACCAACAGTAAATACTATGGGTACAAACAATAACTCACTTAAACCTTTCAGTACATCTAGCAATCCTATCAGCTATAATCAACTCACTGTACCAAGCTCCATGAATGCTTCTTCTTCTATTCAAGATGGCTGGGATAACAAGGATCTATTTGAGAGTAGTTTGACTGATGAGATGATGATGTCAATGTGTGTTGGGATAGATTCACCTCAGACCACCAAAGCATCAGAACAAATAACCAATCCCTTCACATCAACAGGGACCAGGGTCTCCCCAAGCCCCACCATGTCAACAAGGACCACCACAGCCAAGGCTGTAAGGATCTCCCCAAAGCCCTTCATGTCAACAGGTACCACCACAGCCAAGTCGCAGACTCAAAACTCATCCAAAATAACCACAAACTCTTGCGTAGGGTCATCATCTACAACCACATATAAATTCAGAAAGCCAGTAAAGGACATAACTCAAGCTGTGTCTCACTGTTCAAGCTCAGCATCAGTGGCAAAATGTTGCACCAATACATCAATCATAAATCAACAACTCCAAAGCTCAATAAACACAGTGCGTCCTGTACAGGTGAAGAACATACAGCCAGTCAACATTACCAGACACCAGCCTATAAGAGTGCCTAAAACTACACATCAGCTCCCCCAATCTAGTGGGTCTGGTGTCCCAACTCAACCTGTAGTGCCAAGTAGTGTGTTTAATGTCACTAAACCATCTTCAGCCACAGACAACCAAGCTTCTTCTTATAGTAAACCTGTGAATACAAATTCTACAAGCTATAAACCACTGACAGCTCAAAGTATGAGACCCATCCAGATAAAGACAACTTCATCATCAGCAAGAAATGCAAAGCCTGCAGTATTATCTACATCCACAGGTTGGTTTTAAATTCCACTATTAATGATAATCTGTCACTACAATGTGTTCATGCATTTCAATTAAACCATTTCCTAACTTTAAGTTAATTGAGACATAGTTTGATGGAAAGCTCTCTCATCAAAACAATAATAATCAACAATGTCCTTTGAGATTCTTAATTTGGCCGAATCTGTGCACAAATGACCAGAACTCTTGTGGTTTATCACTTGATACATAGCCATCAAATTAACATGTTATTATTGAATCCATGATTGATCAGAGCCAAAAGTGTTTTTGCAAATCTTTAAGAGACCAAAGCGGCTTGAAACGACTTGTACCAAAATGCTTGTAGGGCTCTATCTGTAGTGACTGCAAACAACTACCGTACAAGACTTTAACACCACCTTCCACTCCAATAAAAAGGTCAAAGTAAAGGTAATGTCCTGAATTGACAAATTCAAATGTTGTCCATGTAAACATTTTATATCTATGACACTATATAAAAACAAATTGTTTCAGTCAAAAAATCAACAATAACGGTGATTATACAGAATGCTTACAATTCCCTCGCATGAAAGTTCTGGTCCTGAATTCTACACCTTTGCTAACGATACTATTTAGACTTGTCAAAGTGGATTTACATATAATTCAATTGAACTCCCTGATGGTTTATTTGATTTCTTTTACATGGCATTTGCAACTAAAAGAAAAGCAGCATCTCTCTCGATAACTTCATAATGATTATCTCATATCATTATTTAGTAGTCACAACCCACAGTACAAAACATCTTAACTTTCAAATAGAATGAAACTCTCAAGAAAGATCCTCAGGACAAAGTTTTGTGTCAAAAGATAATCCATCTTGTCTGGGATGCTGCATTATGCAAAGATAGCGAGCAAGATAGATCATGAAAGATAACCTTAATCCAATACATCCCATAATCTTAAAGTGTCAGTTCCTGAGAATATGACAACAATTAACTGTCATTGCTGTACAGATAAATTACTCATACTCCTAACAAACTCAATCCATATTGCATTTCCCTTTGTTCAGCCTATAAATCAGACAAAATACTCCAGGGTCTTGTAGCTACCGACTTCCGACTGTTGGTAACATAGCACCCCAGCAGTTCCAAAGTTACTTGCACTTCATCGACCACAGATCAGAAATTTGTTTTGTATCAATGCTAATCACAACTTACTTCACATGCTGCGATTTGTTGTTATCATTGATTAATTTTAACTTGTCAAGTCGCCTAATTGTACATGCATAACCATGTCATTGTCCACAGGTTTGACAATTTGAAATGGGGACACAGAAAGCATTCAAAGGACAGAATCAGTTAAATAAATGTTTTTGTTCTATTGTGTTTCAGGCAGTAGTCACAAACTTTGCAGTCAGACTGAGATTGAGAGAAAACGACAACAAGCCAAGGCTCGATTGCAGCAACGCATGACACAACAGCGTTAAAAAAGAAAGATGACGGCAAGATGCCATGGCTTGCTGCAGCGACACAGTCAACAACGCATGACACAGCAGCCTTAAAAAAGAAAGATGACAGCAAGATGCCATGGCTTGCTGCATTGACACAGTCAGCAACGCATGGCACAGCAGCGTTAAGAAAGAAAGATGACAGCAAGATGCCATGGCTTGCTGCAGCGACACAGTCAACAACGTATGACACAGCAGCCTTAAGAAAGAAAGATGACAGCAAGATGCCATGGCTTGCTGCAGCGACATAGTCAACAACGCATGACACAGCAGCGTTAAGAAAGAAAGATGACAGCAAGATGCCATGGCTTGCTGCAGCTACACAAGGCAGGCAGTCAGCAACGCATGACGCAGCAGCATTACGATAACAGCAAGATGCCATGGCTTGCTGCAGCGACACAGTCAACAACGCATGACACAGCAGCGTTAAGAAAAAAAGATGACAGCAAGATGCCATGGCTTGCTGCAGCTACACAAGGCAGGCAGTCAGCAACGCATGACGCAGCAGCATTAAGATAACAGCATGATGCCTTGGCTTGCTGCAGCTACACAAGTCAACCAGCCCTTGTTGCAGGAGTGTTCATAGTTACGCATTCTGATAAACTATTACATTTACAGAAGGCTTTGCGTCAAGGACACATTAGTGCAATGTAAGCATTGATTTGAGTGCAGTAGTTTGAATTCGAACCGGATCACAGTATTGTTAGTATTGTTGCAACACCAGGGCAAAATTTCATGGTTCTGCTTACCGTATTAAGCAAAAAATTAGCGCTTTTGGAAGCAGGGAATTCCGCGCTTCCATCAAGCGTAATTTCACTGGTTGGTTGGAATTTTTTGCTAGTGCGTGCGTATTCCACGTTACTAAGCATTCTTCGCTTACACAGCTAGCACAGAAATCTGGCGCACAGTAAGTGGAGAATAGTGAACCTTAGTGCAGAATTTGGCAGTAAGCAGAGCCATAAAACTGGGCCCAGGACAAGCTCCTGCAATTGATAACCACAGAACGATCAAGTCCCTGAAAGTGTGTGCCTCAAAAATGAGACACACGTATCATTTATAATTACTCATTTTTTGTGGGATACATTTTTTTTACAGAAGTTTACACTCTGTATTTCAGGAATTTATATGTGAATTAATTTTACAAAGGGTTGGAAATACGTTTTATTTATTTAAATATTGAAATGATGTTTAAATTGTTGATTTATTTTTATTGTCCGTCAGGTAGTTACTTTACTTGTGAGACACACTGGTCGAAAATTTGACCATTAACACTATACATATAGATCAAACTTGTGGCTGATTTAATCCCCAAAATTGTAATTAAACTTTAAAATGGAATAGTTAGCAAGGTGCTTTGACACAATGAAGCCAATTATACTGGAAACATCGGGGTGAACCTTTTTACTTAATGACAAGTGAACTGGGTTCATTCATAATTATAGTTACACAACACAGGATCTAAGTATGGCTTTACATCCAATCCAAAGGAGGCTGCAGTAATGGGCCCTTGCTCAAGGAAGTGTCAAGACCAGGACTCGAACCCACACTCTGCTGCTCATAAACACCAGAGTTTAAGTCCAGTGCGCTTGACCACTCAGCAACAACACAGCACATTGTTTATTAAAGTAGTTGTATTTGTTTTCCCCGGGCAAATCAGACCATAAATTTGAAGTTGTGTCTCGTTTATACTTTGATGACTGATGCCATCTACGCAGGCAGGGGACCTCGTAGTGATGGCTTTGTATGGTGGTTTTCTGCCAATCATAAAGCATCTACGTTGAGAAGCCAAAATGGTTTGGTCATGGGTTTTTTATAAATTGTAATTATAACACGGCAACATGTATCAATGTAATGGGGCAACCTTAATCTACATTATCACGTTTAACCTCGGAAAATTAATTGAAATGTATACAGTATTAAGGATATAGGAGTAAAATACCTTGTTAGTTTCTGCCCTACACAGATGGGTGTTAACTTAAAGGTAGTGCAAACTTCAAAATTTTCCCCCTGACTCATGTGCAATACCTTGTGTGGAACTTGAATCAACAACCATCCATGCTCTACCGAGAACAGATAGATGTTTTAAACCCTAGACCAATGAGGTTATACATGCACACCAAACTTTTATAGTCTGTGGATGATTTACAACTGGACTTGGAAAGTGCCACATATGCAGTGCTTTTATAGTCACTAAGCATTTATATATATAACCTTAACTTGCTATACAATAAATTAGTTTATCCCATTAACATTAAAAAGGAGGGTGTTCTGCATTTGAACTGACCTGGTTCTTGGTGGGACTCCATAGAGCACATCCAATGCAGTTATTTAGACCAACCACTCCTTGAATCAAGTCCTAATACTCGCCCAAAAGGAAACAAAGTATACTTTGTCTTGTATTCCTATCCTTCATTACCATAACTCATAGAATCTGAAAAGGTACCTGTCTACCAACTCAGCCCAATTTCATTCAGCATGTAACCACAAAAAACAAGGGTACCAGTCAAAATTCAATTAAGTTTAGATTGTTGCATTTGGTGCCCCATTCAATTGTTGTAGAATTTTCCAAGGTTACCAACTACTTTGATTGTAGCTATGGCCATTGCTGCTTAATCCAATTGTCAAGTCATCATCGAAGATGCTCTATCTTATACTTATCATGAACTTTTTTATTAGAAATTCTACAAGGCACTGTTTGAAAACTAAACTGGGCCAGTTTTTGTAAGGCTGTTAAAACACAAACATTTCCAAATCACACAAACATCTTGTTTTAGCTGATGTGGGTTACCAGGCAAATGGTCATAGATAAGTTTCTGACCACAAGTTATAAAAACGATCATTGTTTCTAAATTTACAATCAAGAACCAAAGCAGTTTCTTTTTATGAATC
Organism: Asterias rubens; assembly: GCF_902459465.1. NCBI lineage: Eukaryota > Metazoa > Echinodermata > Asteroidea > Forcipulatida > Asteriidae > Asterias > Asterias rubens. Next base: position 394,187 of record NC_047062.1, read on the forward strand.
AATATTTTGGAGAGGACTGATGAGTCCTTTTTGGAAGACTCTTTTGTATCATCATGTAAATGCAACAATTGTTCACCATCAGGATTTGTAAATAAAGCGTACTATTGTACAAGGATAACATGTATTACAGTTTGGCAGGTTTTTTTTATATCAGTGTGAATAATGACACAATCTGTGAGTATGTTCAGAAAAAATAGAAAATGTACATCAACTAAAAAAAAGTCAACTTATTTGTGACGATCAAAATTCAAAATGCATTTGAATTCAATTATTAATCGAGCTTAACCCATGTGTTCTTGGAAGAAGTGTTGGTTCTAAGAGGAACCAGAGTTGAGTCATCATTTTCAAGGATGTGCTCAGCCTTTGAACAATGTGTACATGAATACAAATAAACACACGTAACTATGTCTGTTAAATAACAACAGTTTATTATATATCACTGATAGTTACAGCTTGTGTGCTTCTATATACTAGCGTCCAAAGCTATAACATGACAAAAACAAGGGAAAAAAGTAGCAGAAATAAAGGCCTAGTTATACATGCTAGCTCTTAAAGACAATAACAAACAGATACAGCAGGGCTGAAAAAGAAAAAACCCAACAGTGGCATATAAATGTTACATTAGAACCAACTAACAATGTACATTAATCTACAAACAACACAGAAGAAACACCATTTAGCTTGAAGCAATCCTACTCAAACAACGTTGTTAAAAGACTCTTCAGTTCAACAAAACTGGAGGTTAGATTTTTGTTTAAATAATAAGAAAAAACATTCACAAATAGTCTTTAAATTAAGAATCTGTGTTTACACATACTAAACAATTAGAAAGAATCTACATACGATAAAATACTGGCAGCAACCATGTTGAAAGGCTTTGAATACTGCCTGTAAGACCAGGCATTGGCCTCAAGAAATACTTGAAGTAATTTATATTTAATCAATATTTGTAAGAAAAACAAAAAACACTCGGCCCATAGAGGAAATGTAAGTTACACACAAAGTGTTTGTCAAAAAAAGGGGATTATGTTGGAATTCAGCAAATGCTTCAAACGGTGTGTATACCTGTTATAAATTACCCGAATCATATCTCTTCAGCAAATGCTTCAAACGGTGTGTTTACCTGTTATAAATTACCCGAATCATATCTCTAGTTTCCAATTGCATTGGATAAAAGCCCTTGTTTATTATGCATGGATTTTGTTTACATTAAGTGGAGTTATACACTACTCAATAATCTTGTTGTTTAATGACTAGAGTGAAACAGATTAATTTCAATTCAGTTGTTTTCCTTAATGAGATATCATGAACAAAGTCAACATGACAGTATTTGTTTGTAATTGCTCGTCACAATTCTTAGGAAGTATTTATTATGTCTTCCTCATTTTACCAAATGTGTAAGCAGTTGCATTTATGAAATGTCATAAAAGCCAAATGTTTCACATTTGTGTATCTGTATTTGGTTTCCAACGACATAACTTTGTTTGACTGTTGTTGTTCCTAGTGACTTAGAAGCTTTCTCACAAATAAACCCATCATTTCTGGAAACATACAAGTAATAGAGGTAGCATAATCAATCAATGTAATACACAATGAATACAAACCACACACATCTGGCAAATCCAAATATGCAAGTTTTTTAAATCTTTATCTGACCTATTTGGATCAACACAATGTCTTCAAGTAAGATCAACCTTTGTTAAATGACCCCCTGTAGGTTACCCCCACCCCCCTTCTCTCACTCCCCTTCGAGTCTGAAACTATAAATACAAACTACTCAAATATCTGACAATCCAAAATATTTTTAAATTGAGTATTAAAAAACACAATAATACTTTGTGACCAAGATTCTTTTTTAAATACACTTTTTGTACGAACACAGGTGGGAAAGCAAAAAAGCAAAAAATAATAATAACAATCAATACCACTCTCTGTAATATTACACTGTAAAGTATAAACATCCATTGTACCCAAGTACGAATAGTACCCAAACTAGACTTCAATTACAAGTATCATAACATGCAGAAGGAAGACTTCTTGGCCACTAGATGGCAGCAGACTTACAGGGTATTGTTCTTGGAAATGCAAAACAAATGAAAACCTACTTAGAAAGTCTGCTTCCACGTAGTGATCTTAAGTCTTCCATCTCCTTTTGGATGCTTAAACCCATCACTTTGCAAACCACATTAGAAGGCCTATACACTATCAGATTTCTGATTAAACAGCTCAATAAATAGGGCCAAAGTTTTTATGCTAGAACTGACTTCTGCAATCCTACTGAGGGAAAACAAATTATGTCCAACTTTTAGGAGTTGCAAAAAAAATAAAAAAGTTTTAAGTCTTATATAGCGCACATATCTACCAAACAAGGTACTCAAGGTGCTGAGTATACACACACTTTCAGAAAGAAAGGTCATTGCAGAGGTGAATTCTAAGACCCAATTATGTAGCACCTTATAAGGGTTTACAAGGTGAGCAATTAAGCAATAGTGTCAAATTGTCATGTACATTTCTTGTTAAATCCCGGGTAACTGTGCTGTATGAATAAATATATCAAAGATAAACCAACTTCACTCCTTGAAGAGTGTTTCCATTCTATTTGAAGAAAACCAATAATGCTGTCGAGTGTCTAATGTCAAACAAAGACAGAAGAATAAATGGGTGGGTTTACATCACCAACAGATTGGCAAGAACAAATCTCGTTTTCACACTTCTTCATTTAAAATGAATGGGAAAAATAGATAACAAATCTGAAATAGATTTATATTACTATTATCTTGAAACTTAAAAATGCTGTATCTCTATCCACGCAATGAATAAAATGAAATGTTTCATTTATTTGCCCACAGTCCAACACTCATCAAAGAATGTACCATTGATATGAACTCGCATTTACCAATTTAGTTTTACAAGCACCAATACTTCAAGTACAATGTTAAAAATAAGACAAGAATAATTGAGGGCAATACTTTGTTATGCTATGTTGAAATTGGTCAAATTCTGCCTTACGGAAAATGAACTCTTGAATGCAGAAAACTTTAAATGTCAATTTGATGTTTAAAAGACCATACCTTTTTGTTTTTCTTTCAAAGTTTAAGGGACTTACAGAACATGGAGAATGCTATGTGCAGTCATCAGTCAAGATCTGCTTTAAAGCAATTCATGCATGCTGTAATTTTATTACAAATTTTTCAATATAGGCATGTCACATGGTATTGCTAATCTATGTCCACATCAGACACAGACGGGAATTGAGCTCAGCATTTCAAAGATTTAATTCTGAGAAACACATTTTGAAAAAAACAAAAATCACAAATCATACAAAAAAACTATACATAGGTGGGCAATATTCTTTAAACATTACAAACAAGCAAATAAACATACCATCAAAACTGGTAATGAAAATGTACTTAACTGAGAAATATCCACTTTAAACTGTACACTTTAGTCTTCCCATTTCTTTTAACTTGTTCCATCAAAATACAGAAAAGAAACCTGATGAGTTTCTGTTTATAAGCCTGTCATAGAGTACATTCAGTAAGATTTCCTGTAACTCAATACAATAAGAGTATTTGAATCACATTCACTTAACAATCAGAAAAGTTCTAAAAAAAATCAACAATTCAAAGAGTTTCCTACTTTGTCCATATTTTGAGGGAACTGAGAAACGAATACAAGGATCTCCATTAAAAGAGTCTGCACCAACAAACCACTTTAAGTGGACACACAGAATCGTTGATTTGATTCAACCTAGCGATCAATCCAGGTTGACTCAGAGTAAAAAACAACAACTATTTATTTACAAGGATTTTAGTTTAATAATCGATTCACACCCAGAAATGTTAAGAAAATTAGCATATTATTAAACTTCCCCCAGGTAAGTGTCAAATTCAAAACAAGCGCTTTTTGATGACAAAAACATCTCTAGAATCAATGTAAGGCTTTAAGAGTTACCCCATGGAATCGGGGAAAAAATAAAATGATTTAGGGCATTGTTAATTATCAACTGACTGCGAAAGACTTTTAATTTGTATGTTGGCACCAATTATGTGAGTTCAGAATGTAAAAACCAGAGATTCTCTTGGCACATTTGTAGTTGGCACAAACATCTTATTTTATATTTTTGCTGAACAAGAAATGAGAAAAAATGTTCAGGGAAAAAATGAAAGGGCAAACCAAATGAAAGGGAAGTATGTGGTTAGGATTTGATACCTTATGTGTAGAGTATTTAGGAATACTCCCCAAAAGGTTCAATACCTAAATAGATCTCTACACCAATAGTGTGATTTGCATTAATGGTTCACACCACATGAATAACCAAACTTCTTTTTTTATTCTTCACAAAATATCCACTCCAGAATTCCTAGAACTAATAAAACCTCAACTCTCATTGATAATTTCCATATGTCAAGAAATGTGCGTAGAATACAAAGTTGTGCTTGAATTCTGAATTTTAACTGTATAACAAGTAATGATATAAGTAATGCATGTGTCTGTACATTACAGATGGTGATTTTTACAGATAAATACCCAACAATGATTTTGAAGCCATTCACAAAGAATGGTGCCACCAAGAGTTTGTAAGAGGAGACACTGTTCTTCATTGGCATCAAAGGTTTCGGTGTCAATCATATGAAATGTTCACAATCCCGTTCAATTAGGAACTAGTGGATCAATGACCCTGCCAAGGCTACACTACTTGAAGTTAGTTTCTAGGTGCTTTAGAATTGTTGACATACTGCTTTGAACAATTAGGAACTGGTGAACCAATGACCCTGCCAGGGCTACACTACTTGAAGTTAGTTTCTAGGTGCTTTAGAATTGTTGACATACTGCTTTGAAACAATTAGGAACTGGTGAACCAATGACCCTGCCAAGGCTACACTACTTGAAGTTAGTTTCTTGGTGCTTTAGAATTGTTGACGTACTGCTTTGAAACAATTTTCTTCTCCACACCAATGTTTTGGTACTCTTAATTATTATTATTCTTTTCTTTTTGTTTTTAACAGCTTTGTATGATAACTGATTCCTGAATAAACAAAACAAAAAAGGGATTTTTGTTTCAAATACATGATTCCTGTAATCTTGTTAATATTTGTTGTTAAAAAAGTATGATGCGTATGGTTTACACAATGAAACAGCATTTTGAAAATGATGTTTCTTTTGGCAACATTTTGAATGTTTTTGGCAAGAATATTAGTCCCTTGTGTATATTCATTTTCCCAACAGAGTAAAAAAACAAATTTATTAAAACAACAAAACCTATTTTGGCATTAAGCGTGTGGCATTCCCTCAGGTCCATTATTATATAAAATCAGGGAGAGTGTAGTAGAAGTTATGAGAGCTATGATTTGGGAATAATGGCAGGTTTTATCCAAACTCGATCCTGTTGGTAAGTAAGGCAATCACATACAATAGTCCCACTCTCAGTATTGAGGTATTTCTGGCTCCAAACTTGACAACATCTGTTTCATTTTTTTCATTATGCAGGCTCATGATTTCCAAAAATTACAAATCCTGAAAAAACCCAGGAAGAGATCTTTTCTTAGAACAGAACACCTTGAATCTTAAATGGCCACAAGACTCAAACTTAAACAGCCACAAGGAGAGGCTCAAACATAAAAATGAACTTTATCGTTCTTCTTTGAAGTCAGTTTACGTCTTGCAAGGAACACTGAATGCAAAGGACATACTTTAAAAAATAATAATAAAAACTGACCCATGGACAAACAGCCTAGTTAGGACAAAAGTTGACATATTCTATAAGTTCTTGAGTGTTTGCAAAACATGAATAGGCCAGAATTCCAGCATACAAGAGCAACGAGCCCAATGTATTTCCTATAGCCGTTCTAAAACCATTTCAGCAAGTATGTATTCAGTGGGCATTGCTTATGATGCAGTTACTTACCAATACAACTTCCATGTTGCAAAAAGTGCTAGAGCAAGTACCATAATATATCACAAGTTAAGTTCAATACAAGTAGATGTCAGACAGATATTTACAAATGATATTAATGGCGTCTCTCATCTGCAATAGCCATATCACCGACAGTTCAACATTATAGATTAACCTTCTAGGTTTCTCTTGTTATTTTTGTTGTTGTTGTTGTTGTTTATGCTGTGACCGAGTCGTTGTGGTTAAGAAGACTAGGTGAAGATTGGCCAACCCCACCACTGTGTGATCCAACATGTCCTGATGCATGATGAGACATCATCATAGAGTGAGGGTGACCAGCGAGCATCATAGCTTGTGAGTGCATTGAGGGGTGGAGCTGGGTGGAGTGAGAATAAGAAGAACCACCCGATACAGGAGGCATACCCATACCAGAGACTGCTGCTGATTGGCCAATCATATCATTACCCATCATGCCTTGACCTCCTACAAAACAAACATAAATACAATCAATCAGGTCCACACGGTAAATCAAATATCTGCCAGAAATATAGACTGTTAAGAATGAGCAAGAAAATCCTATTAAAGTCACCTGCAAATATAATTTTTTTTCTTTCAAACATGAGAGTATATGCTTACGAACAATAACACAATTTTTTTAGTAATTGTTTGTCATGATTTAAATGTTTAAAAAATGTATAAAGTTGTATCCCTTTTGTGACGTCAATCGAGGCAGACTTTGCCTGCAATGCGTATAGTAAACACACGTGCAAAGTACATGTACGTCCAAGTCGTGAGTTGGTACATTTCAAAAAGTGTTTTTCTGCATTCAGCAGCAATACACCTGGTCGGCATTGCCGGGGGGAAAAAAAAAAAAACTCTAGACTTGGTCCGTACATGTACTTTGCAATTGTGTTTACTCTACGCATTACAGGCAAAGTCTGCCTCGTTTGACGTCACGAACAGCGCCTTCTCGGGTCGGGTCTACTCTTAAATTTGTAAATAACATAAGAACTGATTTTTTAAAACCTTAGTTAATTGTTTATTTACATTCCACTCATCAAAACACATATATTAGTGACAAAAGCTTTATTTTGAAAAAATACCACTTCCAGGTGACTTTAAGAAAAGAATGCATGAATGAGTTGAGGATCTTTGCATGCAAAAGATGTTTTAAAGGATGTTTTTTACTGCAGCATTTTGCGAGTTAACCATTCTCTGCTTACAGAGTTAGAGTCCACAGACATCTCTTGCTAACCCCACAAATATACTATAGGCCTAAGTAACCAAGCTGATATTAACTGCTTACTTGGCTTCACCATTCTCTGCTTCTAAAGAGCTAGCACCAATAGTCTGTGCAAGCTCTGTAAGCAAATAATGCCTTGCTACCGGTTTTAACAATTATGTATATGTTAAGTTGCTCCAATGAAATCAACAAGATTTACAAGTTCCTGTGAAGAAAGAGTTACATGTAACACAATCAAATTACAACTTTTTGTAAGCAACTTTTGTAAGACTCACTGTCATGCAACAAGCATAGCCTATTTCTACAAGATTAGATGTCGTTATTGTGACATTCATTAATATCATCAACTCATGCAATCATGGCTAGTTTCAGGCAATGGTATATAATCATCGTGTTTGTCTATCTCCCAAGTGATTCATTGTAAACAAATTGAGTCTGGTCCTGTTTAGTTATTGTGGTTTGGGATGCGATGATTGGACGAGCCTGCAATCATGTGAACCAATGTGCCCTAATGCATGATGGGAGATCATGAAGTGAGAATGGCTAGCGAGCATCATGACCAGTAAATATATGGAAACCTAAAACTCACACAAATCTTCAAATACTAACTGGGTGTGGTAGATTCCATGGTTACTTATCTGTCATGACCACAGAAATGAAAACAAAACTACCTGAATCATTTGTTAGTTATATAACCAAAAAAGTAAAAGGGAATTAGCGAAGTGATTTATGTTAGTTTATTGTCCACATAAATGAAAAAGAATTAATTTAATGATTTCTATTGGTGAATTTAATCACAGAAACAAAAAGGACTAGCCATAGAATTTTTGTTAATTACAAAAATACGGTGTTCGGTTGGGCGTTACGTGATGACGTAGTTCAAAAACATTGAACCATAATGATGAATTTTTCTACAATGTGTCGTTAATTTTTATAGTTAAACTTGTGTCACAGTTTTTAACAACTCCTTTTTTCTTCACAAATGCAACATTTTTGTGTGAGATTGGCTTAAGGTTTTAATTTGCAATTTATGGAAACCCTTTTACAATTTAGCTACCCCTGCACGGGATGATGTACACAGATTTGATAATCAACAGCGCCCTCTTTTGTTGGACAAACGAGAGCTCTGTTGGGATTCCCCCAAACGTTCGCGCCATATGATTTTTACACATTTTAAACATTGTTTTATTGTTATTTAATACCTGATGACGTCACTATGACGTAATTAGGCCTGTTTTGTCTTAAAAATACTAAGGTTCAACTATCTGTTGAGTTTCAAGGTTCAAATCGATCTCAATCTTGAGTTATGCCGTAGATAAGCTCAAAAGTAGTTTTTTTATGAAAAAAAACACGAAGGCGAACTTTGACCCAGGGTAACGACCCGCAAGTTAAGGTCGTACGATTTTAGCGTTAACTTTTCAAATGTTGTCCAAGTCTTTATCTATCTGATGGCCAAGTATGAACATCATAGCTTTTATATTTGTTTAGATACAGCAACAAGCAAATGGTCATTTTTTAACATTAAAAACCCTGTCATGACGTCATCAATGACGTCATCATTCCAAAAAAAGTGGCGGTTTCATCAACTCACTGGTGCCTATGTACATAGTAAGTTTTAAGTTTATACAAGCTTAACTTTTGTTTAAAAAGCTCAAAAGTTGTTTTTTGATGAAAAAACACAAATCAAAAACATGAAGCCGAACTTTGACCCAGGGTAACGACCCGGAAGTTAAGGTCGTATGATTTTGGCGTTAACTTTTCAAATGTTTCCCAAGTCTTTATCTATCCGATGCCCAAGTATGAACATCATAGCTTTTATATTCGTTGAGATACATCAACAAGCAAATGATCATTTTTGAACATTAAAAACCCTGTCATGACGTCATCAATGACGTCATCATTCCAAAAAAGTGGCGGTTTCATCTAATCACTATAACCTATGTACATAGTAAGTTTTAAGTTTGTACAAGCTTTACTTTTGTTTTAAAGCTCAAAAGTTGTTTTTTGATGAAAAAATGCGAAGGCGAACTTTGACCCAGGGTAACGACCAGAAGTTAAGGTCATACGATTTTTGCGTTAACTTTTCAAATGTTGTCCTAGTCTTTATCTATCCGATGCCCAAGTATGAACATCATAGCATTCATATTCGTTGAGATACAGTGAAAAGCAAATGTCGTTTTTCAACTTTAAAAACCTTGCCATGACGTCATCAATGACGTCATCATTCCCAAAAAGTGGCGGTTTCATCTACTCACTATTGCCTATGTACATAGTAGGTTTTAAGTTTGTACAAGCTTTACTTTTGTTTAAAATTGCTGGAGAAGGTTCGCAGGGAAAGAAGAACACAAGGAAAAAAAACCAACAGAACAATAACAATAGTTGTTCGGCTGTTGGCCGAACACCTAATTATCTGAATGGTTTGTGTTAGTTCATTAACCAGGTGTGAGCTTCCTCTGGTCACATCATAAACCATTGACAAAACTAGACTTCTATAAAAACATCTAGGCCATTATCTTAAAAAAATCAGCCTTAACTTCAACAATAGCAATAGCCATTGACTGAACACTTTTATATTACCATCAAAGCCATTGCCCACTACTTAAAAACTGAAGGAGAGTTACTTGAAAACAATACCCCATCCAGCCTTAACCACATACCCTACCCCCCCCCCCCATCCCCCTCTTACGATGCACCCCTATAGTCTTCCCTCCTCCTTCTTATGATGCACCCCTATCAGCCTTCCCTACCTACCTTCCTTTTCCCTTCTTACCAACCCATCCAGCCTAGACCATACACCCCTATTAGCCTTCCCTCCTCCTTCTTACGATGCACCCCTATCAGCCTTCCCTACTTCCCTTTCCCTTCTTACCAACCCATCCAGCCTAGACCACACACCCCTATCAGCCTTCCCTACCTACCTTCCTTTTCCCTTCTTACCAACCCATCCAGCCTAGACCATACACCCCTATTAGCCTTCCCTCCTCCTTCTTACGATGCACCCCTATCAGCCTTCCCTACTTCCCTTTCCCTTCTTACCAACCCATCCAGCCTAGACCACACACCCCTATCAGCCTTCCCTACCTACCTTCCTTTTCCCTTCTTACCAACCCATCCAGCCTAGACCACACACCCCTATCAGCCTTCCCTACCTACCTTCCTTTTCCCTTCTTACCAACCCATCCAGCCTAGACCCACACCACCCCTATCAGCCTTCCCTACCTACCTTCCTTTTCCCTTCTTACCAACCCATCCAGCCTAGACCATACACCCCTATCAGCCTTCCCTACCTACCTTCCTTTTCCCTTCTTACCAACCCATCCAGCCTAGACCACACACCCCTATCAGCCTTCCCTACCTACCTTCCTTTTCCCTTCTTACCAACCCATCCAGCCTAGACCATACACCCCTATTAGCCTTCCCTCCTCCTTCTTACGATGCACCCCTATCAGCCTTCCCTACTTCCCTTTCCCTTCTTACCAACCCATCCAGCCTAGACCACACACCCCTATCAGCCTTCCCTACCTACCTTCCTTTTCTCTTACCAAACCCATCCAGCCTAGACCATACACCCCTATCAGACTTCTACCTACTTCCTTTACTTCTTACCAACCATCCAAGCCTAGACCATACACCCCTATTAGCCTTCTCCTCCTCTTACGATGCACCCCTATCAGACCTTACTTCCTTTTCCCTTCTTACCAACCCATCCAGCTAGACCACACACCCCTATCAGCCTTCCTACCTACTTCCTTCCCTCTTTACCAACCATCCAGCCTAGACCATACACCCCTATCAGCCCTACCTACTTCCTTTTCCCTTCTTACCAACCCATCCAGCCTAGACATACACCCCTATTAGCCTTCTCCCTTTCTTACGATGCACCCTATCAGCCTTCTACTCCAGTTCCTTCTTAAACCATCCAGCCTAGACCATTACCCCTATTAGCCTTCCCTCCTCCTTCTTACGATGCACCCCTATCAGCCTTCCCTACTTCCCTTTCCCTTCTTACCAACCCATCCAGCCTAGACCATACACCCCTATCAGCCTTCCCTACCTACCTTCCTTTTCCCTTCTTACCAACCCATCCAGCCTAGACCATACACCCCTATCAGCCTTCCCTACCTACCTTCCTTTTCCCTTCTTACCAACCCATCCAGCCTAGACCATACACCCCTATCAGCCTTCCCTACCTACCTTCCTTTTCCCTTCTTACCAACCCATCCAGCCTAGACCACACACCCCTATCAGCCTTCCCTACCTACCTTCCTTTTCCCTTCTTACCAACCCATCCAGCCTAGACCACACACCCCTATCAGCCTTCCCTACCTACCTTCCTTTTCCCTTCTTACCAACCCATCCAGCCTAGACCACACACCCCTATTAGCCTTCCCTCCCCCCTTCTTACGATGCACCCCTATTAGCCTTCCTTCCGTACCCTCCCCTCCCCCCTTCTTACCAACCTGTCCTACAGTCACTGACAGATAAGCCAAGAATCAAAGAGAGCAGAAGAAAAAGAGATGGGTTTTGATATGGGACTTGACTACATTAAAGGATGATTAAGCCCGGATATGGACTTGGGCTTCGTTACAGAATGCCGGGGGTAATGGAAAGAGAACTATATCAAGTGCTGACAGTGCAGCTTTTATACAGCATTGGGTCCCCCCCCCCCCCCAATCTCAACGACCATCACCGCCTGGTTGACTTTTAGTGGTTCCTTTTTCCAGAACATGTCTTTAAATACCTCCAATGCTATCAATCATCAACAAGTATTCTACTTTCATCAGAAAACATCAACAATCAAACCTTCTTACCCAAGCATTCTATTTTCATCAGAAAACCTTAACATCTCAAACTTCATGTCCAAGTTCCATCTTAAATTTCAACAGTTACTTTGATACATTGAACAATATTATTTGTAAACATTAATCACATCAGAAACCTTTCCGAAGATAATGAGATCTACAATCATAATGACCAAAAGTATCGAGGTAGAAAGATCCAAACTTATCAAAAATTCCACCTTAAACTTTAACTGTAATTCTTCACTAACTTTTGCGATTGGAAATCAAATTTTCTTTTTTAATGGGAAACATTTGTGATCATCCACCACCACTGGGCTGTAAAGTTGACACTTTCACTGTTATGGGATTAATGCATTTTTTGAGAGAGTGTGTAATCAGCTTCAAAATGATACCATCCACATTTAAATCAGATATTTCTTGACAAAGTTATGATTTCTCAAAGCCACATATTTTTTTATTCAGATTTCTCAAAGTTTTCTTGAAAACCCAAACAATTTAATAGGCTCTGCAATGTGCAAGTGCAACTTTACAGCCCATTTGTGGTGGATGGTCACATTTGCCTGTCACTGATCTCAAACACAGACAGAGATCCCCTCCCCCCATTCCAAAAGGCCATTGAGAAGGGCTACTTAAACAGGCAACAGAATTGCAGCTATTTGTAAATGTGTTCCTCACCGCTAACGTGGCGCTAGTCCAGAGAAGCACACAACAAATTGATTAGGTCATTTCCCTTTTGGGTTTGGGTAAAGGGGGTCTGTTAATAGGTAACGGTAATCCCAGGGATTATCAACCTGCTTGGCTTTACGTGAGCGGGATACAACAAGTTCACCTGTACTAGATTGTAGTCTACCCTCATGGTATGGCTACACAACTTCATGGGGGGAGGGGGGTGGCTAAGTATTTGTGTCCTGAGTTTAATGTTGGAGGTAAATGACAGGAAGATGACTAGATCATGTTATGGGATTTCATCAGAGTCACTTCAATCTAAAGTAAACAGGCAATAAATATCTATTTCTTTTCAATCGGATGTTTTCTAATTGACAATGCGTGTGTGTGGCAAAGCATCATATTATCAACTTCTTTTTGTATTGTCAAAGACTACAAATGAAGATATGTCTTTCAATTTAAGATTTTATTTTAAGGAAAGGTCACAAAATTGTGTAAATATACGGTGCATTATTGCTTAAAGTCACCTGGAAATATAATTTGTTTTCTTTCAAACATAAGAGTATATGCTTACGAACAATAAAGCCATTTTTTTTAGTAATTGTTTTTCACGATTTATATGTTTAAAAAATATATAAAGTTGTTTGGGGGGCTGACTCCGCCTACCCCTTTTGTGATGTCAATCAAGGCAGACTTTGCCTGCAATGCGAATAGTAAACACACGTGCAAAGTACATGTACGTCCAAGTCGTGAGTTGGTACATTTCAAAAAGTTTTTTTCTGCATTCAGCAGCAATACACCTGGTCGGCATTGCCGGAAAAAAACACAAACTCACGACTTGGTCCCTACATGTACTTTGCAATTGTGTTTACTCTACGCATTACAGGCAAAGTCTGCCTCGATTGACGTCACGAACAGCACCCTCTTGGGTCGGGGTCTACTCTCAAATTTGTAAATAACATAAGAACTGATTTTTTAAAACCTTAGTTAACTGTTTATTCACATTCCACTCATCAAAACACATATATTAGTGGCAAAAGCTTTATTTTGAAAAAATACCACTTCCAGGTGACTTTAAGGGTTTTCCTCTGAAACTTGGTCAAATGGTTTTACTTCTTTCTGCAAAGATGGCTAGACTTTGACAGTACCTCAGTTGGAACCAGTTCAATACAGGACTGCTGCTATTGTTAACTTTCTAATCGGTTAGATTTTATATTGGAACGAGAATATGTCATATTTACCAAACCTCTACCATTGTCTGTAAAGTGAGAGTTTGATATCAATATAGTACTGAATAATCCAGATATATCAATCCTAGTTAATCAGTGATGATATATTCTGTTAGACTATTACTATAATGAATGGGGATGTAATGCTTCTCTAAAGACTCCACTAAAATGCAGTTACCAAGTGTCAACTGCTACCAAGTAAAACCAACAAGTCACTCATTACATAGATACATTTAACTCATACTTAGTTGATGTTGTGTTTTCCATACTTCTAAGGAAATTATCCACTTAGTGAAATTGAAGATATTCGCTGGGTATAAGTCGTCACTCATAAAACCTACTAAGTCCAAAAGTATTTGAATCTCACACAATTTACTGCACACTTGGTGCTTTACTACCACTCATACATCAAACATTTAACTGAGACACTCAATGCTACTCACTGTAGTCAACCAGTCTATAATGCGCATAGTGACAGCCTAATACACACTGCATCGTTCACTTAAGTGAGACACTCAATGCTACTCACTGTAGTCAACCAGTCTATAATGCGCATAGTGACAGCCTAATACACACTGCATCGTTCATTTAACTGAGACACTCAATGCTACTCACTGTAGTCAACCAGTCTATAATGCGCATAGTGACAGCCTAATACACACTGCATCGTTCATTTAACTGAGACACTCAATGCTACTCACTGTAGTCAACCAGTCTATAATGCGCATAGTGACAGCCTAATACACACTGCATCGTTCATTTAACTGAGACACTCAATGCTACTCACTGTAGTCAACCAGTCTATAATGCGCATAGTGACAGCCTAATACACACTGCATCGTTCATTTAACTGAGACACTCAATGCTACTCACTGTAGTCAACCAGTCTATAATGCGCATAGTGACAGCCTAATACACACTGCATCGTTCATTTAACTGAGACACTCAATGCTACTCACTGTAGTCAACCAGTCTATAATGCGCATAGTGACAGCCTAATACACACTGCATCGTTCACTTAAGTGAGACACTCAATGCTACTCACTGTAGTCAACCAGTCTATAATGCGCATAGTGACAGCCTAATACACACTGCATCGTTCATTTAAGTGAGACACTCAATGCTACTCACTGTAGTCAACCAGTCTATTATGCGCATAGTGACAGCCTAATACACACTGCATCTTTCATTTAAGTGAGACACTCAATGCTACTCACTGTAGTCAACCAGTCTATAATGCGCATAGTGACAGCCTAATACACACTGCATCGTTCACTTAAGTGAGACACTCAATGCTACTCACTGTAGTCAACCAGTCTATAATGCGCATAGTGACAGCCTAATACACACTGCATCATTCATTTAACTGAGAAACTCAATGCTACTCACTGTAGTCAACCAGTCTATAATGCGCATAGTGACAGCCTAATACACACTGCATCGTTCATTTAACTGAGAAACTCAATGCTACTCACTGTAGTCAACCAGTCTATAATGCGCATAGTGACAGCCTAATACACACTGCATCGTTCATTTAACTGAGAAACTCAATGCTACTCACTGTAGTCAACCAGTCTATAATGCGCATAGTGACAGCCTAATACACACTGCATCGTTCACTTAACTGAGAAACTCAATGCTACTCACTGTAGTCAACCAGTCTATAATGCGCATAGTGACAGCCTAATACACACTGCATCGTTCATTTAACTGAGACACTCAATGCTACTCACTGTAGTCAACCAGTCTATAATGCTCATAGTGACAGCCTAACACACACTGCATCTTTCATTCAACTGTTGATATCACATATAATTCTTGTTTTCTTTCTTAGTAGTGATGAAGTGATGTCGAGCATCCAGACTAACCATTATGACATAGTTTCATCTTGACATCCTTTATCATAACGCCTAATCCATGTGGCCTTTGCCTACCTGACAAGACTTCATCTGACAGCAATGACGTCCTAACTTTCATTAAACCTAAACAAGTCTGTTTACTTTTAATATATATCGGCACACTTCCATGTCAGTGTTTTGACATTGTGTTTCATCTCAATGCAGATATTTTTCTAGCTGGATTGACTTTGATGTCATAATTTAATCAAAGCAAAACCAAAAGATGGATCGAACCTGGATTGCTTTTATCTCTTCTTCTTCTTCATGGTGCAATTACCCCAGAAAAAAATGACACACTGCTTAGAATAACGGTGTACTTAGAATTTCCAATATATTACACTGCCAATCTTCATTAGATTCTAGTATAGGGGCAGAAACAGGATGATCTAGTTCCTGTATCGTTTAAGAGTTGACAACATTATAAGAAAGATAGTCTGGTTACAGATGCTTCAGTACATTCTGTGTGCATGGAAAGATATAATTGCCACTTGGCATTTGGTGCATGCTTGTATTTATTATTATACTAACTTGGTTTAGCATGTCCACATAAATATTTCAAGGGCAGAATACGTTGGGGGAAAAATGTCAAGTTAACAACTTATTATTTCAATAATATCAATCAGAAATCATCCTACTTCAAAAAGAGAATAATTTGTAACAATGGAAACAATAGAAATAAATCTCACAAATCTGACCCTGATAAAGCCGCACCTAAACAGCACAACATAAGTCAAATTAACAATTCCCATACTTGAATAATCAGAGATAAACTCCATTCTAAAGGAAAGAGAGCCAAATCTAAGTGATTAATTCAATTCATGCATGTCATTCTATGTTAATTTGTGCATTTGTATTTGATTGTCTGACGGTGATTGGTCCCACATGCTACTGGGCAGTCCTGACTGAATGTCCAGGTCAACTCAGGGTTCATGCTATTGTAATGTAAGTAGGAGTTCAGTTCCCAGCAAGGGGAGAATTGTTCTCAATTGGAGCTGGTTAAACACAGCTGTTACTGATGGAGGTAAATTTCCTCAATATCAATGAGTGAGTCAGCCAGTCGGAGCTGGACATGGTTAGAAAGAAGCTCCCCTCTCTCTCTGAGTCTGACTGATGATTACTGATGACCAACTAAGAGAGAAGAAGACTCGGATCCAGATCCAGCCAAGAACCACGTACAAAGATTCAACTTGGGTTCAATACTTGATCATTATCTCTTGTAGGAAGGACAATCAACTTTGAATGTTTATGACCTAGTTTAACAGCAAGCTCAACAAACCGGGACCAAACTACTACCCTGTTTCTACATTCAACTTCAAAAATCAAAACCCTGATACTTGAACAAAATATATATAATTTTGTCTCTGATTTGAATGGAACT
Source organism: Asterias rubens (assembly GCF_902459465.1). Taxonomy (NCBI): domain Eukaryota; kingdom Metazoa; phylum Echinodermata; class Asteroidea; order Forcipulatida; family Asteriidae; genus Asterias; species Asterias rubens. The sequence goes on from NC_047062.1 coordinate 411,299, forward strand.
AAAACACACTTTTGTTGTTCAATCGATTGATTGTGAGAGATTTTTCAGGTCCAAGAATATTTGATTTAGAATGATTTTTTATTGATGGTTGGGAGCTGGAAAAGACTCAACAGTATATAATCTTGAACTAGACCAAACATTATATTCCATGCTACTCCAGGGATTTGAACTATCATCACTGGCGATGTGGACAAAGAATAAACAATTGGGTTTTTGGAACATCCCTTTAAAATACTGAATTTGCCGCCTTACTACAAACTTGAAATGACAATTACTAGTTCCTGGTTCCTCATTGCCATAGGGCTAACATGACTAGTTACAATGAGTCTGCATAACATCGTCTTTCCCTTCTTCCAGTCATCACCATTCCTATTTTCTCTTCACCAGATCTTTTTAATTGTTTCAGTCAGGCTTCAGGGTAAAGGATATGATTGTGATCAAATAGTCTCTCTGAAAGGAACGCCTGAAATCACTTCTATTTTGGAATTACTAAGACATGTTTCATCATGCTGCTAAGTAAAACAGTTTGCTAAGTGTTTATAACAAAATATTGCTTATTATATATACATTTAACTGGTTCCTGTTACCTTACTCTATGCTGTAACAGTCACACAGTTTGCAATGCTTTTAGATGTGTCAAACAATGTTTTATGATGAAAAGAACTTGCTGTTACAAACTGCCTACCATTCAAAATATAAATGGGGAAGATGGCATTGGCATTATTTGTTTTTTAATCCCAGCAGCGTCTTTCTTTCTTTGTGCAATTATCCCGTACAGAGCTTTCCAAACAAACCATGCGCTTAGGAGATACATCACTAAACTTCTATTTGGTGTATTCAACTGCTATTTCATGTACAAATCTTTTAATAGCTACACTGCTAAAAAACAAAATATTTAAGGAAATATTCTAAGCTAAAACTCTAAATCCTTCAAAGCCTGTTTAATTAGTGAAACAATTGTTTTGTCATTTTCTTCAGATTATAAACTGGACCCTAAATAAATGGGAGGCACATGTTTATTGCCCATCCAGTACAGCACAACTACAAGCTCCGTTAAAGTAACTAGTAACATGCCACAACTGAGATTGAGATATTAGTGCAGAAAGCCTATAGTGATTCGGACAGAAATTGAATTTGAAATTTAATAAGATAGTGCCTTTAAATATTAATGAAAAGCCACAGGACTGAGGGCTCACTGAAATAAAGCTCCTTGTAAAAAAGCAACAAATTTAAATCTCCCGTTTTATTGTTGGCATCAAGAAATCCTCCAGACTTGACAGGACAAATTTCCCGCTGGATTTGAGAATTTCTCGGATCTTCGTTTCCAAGACTGAATTTTACTTTGACATTTTGAGTGTGTGAAGGATTCTCTTTGGTTTGTGTGATTTGATACTGACTGTAAGATGCTAAATTAATTACACGCTAGCTAGAATACATCTCAGAGTTTGTGATCATCCTCTACTTGATTGATAAGAGACTGTGTTGGGATCTTAAAGTCATCTTACTGTCTTGGCAATGTCAGGAACAAATGGCCAAATCATTTATTTCCTTTTGAAATTTGAAATCCAGCCAGATCTAAATGGATAATAACATAATGAGTCCTACACAATGTTTTGCACTTGAAATGTTCTCTTTATAATCATTATGTCATTTCTTATTTTACATAAAGTAAACATAAGATGTACATTTAAAAAACAAAAAATAATAATTGCAGCTTTTACATCTTGTTCAAAAGAGGTTATTTTGAAAAGATAAAATCATAAGAATATATTGTTGTGAACAATGTATTGGTAAGGGGTGGATATAATACAATACTACTTTTAGCTTCTTCAAACTGAACATAAATCAAGATTTCTGGATATTTGCGGATATTTTTCATCTTGTTATCTTAAATATCAGGTTAAAGATGATAATCAATGGCCAGCTGTTTTGCTTTATTTTCTATATGAATGCATACAACCAAAATAACAGAGGAAAACAAGTCCTTTGTTGGTGCTTTTCAATTGTTTAATTCCTCATGTTAAGTGTGCAAGCTGAGAGACCTAATTATAAGGATCTAAACATCATGAGGACATCAACATCCACAAATGGAAATAAGAAGTGCTCCTAATTTGGCATTGTAATGTACATCAGGGATTGATTCCATCAAGCAAGTGAATAATTTAAGCATATAGTAATGAGGGACATGGCAAAAGCTATGCATGGCCTATTTAGAGGTAAAGTTGGGCCAATATATCATGCTGTCAATACTCCAGATAAGATCTGTGGCAATTCCTTATGTACAAACTATTCAAATGTTTTCACTTTTGATGGTTTATTTTGAGAGGTTTTGTTTTTCAGACTTGGACCAAACAATCAAAGTCAGATGCTGTTTTTTTCTTTCAATTCTTCATGGCGAATCTTCTATTTTAAACCCGTAAAATACATTTTACATTTGTTCAACTGAATTTGTTATTAAATTGAAACTAGTACCAAAATGTCCTGGGATATAATTATGTGAGTAAATGTTTCCGAAATCATGTTTCCTGAGGGTTTAAATGCCTGTGTATGAGTGTGCAAACAATTCCATTAAAACATAATAAACCTTCAAAATGTGATCACCTAGTTTGGTATTGTGTACTTAGTGAAGGATTGTGATAGATTTCACTTCTTAAAAAATGCATCATATCTTTAGGTGAAGACCAGAGAACAATTACAATACAGCAGTCATTTTGTTTCTATGTGCATGTCGACTAATAAGCTTCCACTTTCATAACTTTGCAATGCATATAGTTTTACAAGATGTCTTGATATCTTGCCAAGACTATGTCTTCCTAAGACAGCTTTGACAGTTATCTCAGCAGAGTATCAGAGTGAGTTTGATGTTCCATATTCTAGACAAACAACTCAGAGGGCTAGGTTTCTTGTATATTATGGAGGTGCAAAAAGGAAACAAATCTTCTCAACGTAATTTCAATTGGACTTGATTAACGTTCACTCAGTGAGTTTTGATAACAGTACCAAAACAAAAAATGGAATTAAATCTGTTGACAAATACAATGACAAATCTCAGCAAGGTTTATTCATTTTTTCTGAATAGTGAACTTTTTATATCCATAGAAAATATAATAAATTAATCATGTTCCAGGCATTACAATGCAGACTTTGGCAAGGTTCATTTCATATTTCAGAATAAGCAATTGTTCATCCCCAACATATTAGACGTCCTTGCGATTACAATGCAAAATTTGGCAAGGTTTCTGGCTGATCAGACAGCTCAGGGAGAAAAAGAGACAGGATTTTTGTAATAATGAGCTGATCTTAAGGCTATCTATTGATCACCTATCAATCATAGCTTCTTATTCTCTCATGTTTATTAAAGGTAGGGTACAGGAAAAACATCACGGTGCGTTGTATAAATATCATCAGAGTTAGATGACCCTCAGCGGAGGATGATTGTAAACTCGGCTTTCCTAAAACTCAGGTGGTTGAATTTAGGAAGAGCTAGGTAATATTTATACCAAATTTGACTTGTCTATTTCCAAATGTTGAAATAGGAATTTCATTTCTCAAAGCTCTCTTCAATATTTACAAACTATAGTAAATTCACCAGTCTGTCTCTGTCCACAAAGTAAACACTATTGTACATGACTAAGTACATCTTTGTTTGTTTGTATTTCAGATTTTGAATATTAATATTTGAGGTATAATTGTTAAAACAAATTACCTTATTATATCTTTAGTTTGTTTTTCCTTTTTCAGTTTCTAGTAAAAAGTTGGTTATGGTGATCACTGGCTGTTGCTTGATGTTTGTTTAAAGATCAACATTCTTAAGATAAATCCTATTACAAACAGTTAAAGTTAAGTATTGTTTTCAAACATACTTTGAAACAAATACAAAATACTTTTTGATTAATTATGTTTCCTGAGGAGTTCTTTGATCTTGTCGGCCATAACAAAATTGCCTCTCCCTCTTTCTTTCAATAAACATTTAACACATGGACAGGGACAAACTAAGGGACAGTGAAGGAAGAAACTTAAAATGGAATTAGGTTTGACTCAGCCCTAACATCCAGGTCTTTTCTAATTATTCTATGCTTACTGTTGTTTCTTGTTGGGTTAGTGCTCCTAAATAGCACTTAATGAATAAAGGATTAACCATTAATGTGCTAAGTGTAAATAGCTTCATTTACAATGCTGTACTGATAGTGGATTCTTAAATGCCTATGAGCGTGTTCAGCACGTTAATCTTGGTCACATCCCAGGCTGAAATTTAAGGTTCAAAGCACAGGATTTAGTTTTACAGTATTCAGTTTGAATGATCTTTGAACGAATAGAGAATGTGTGGACCTAATTTAGTTGCAGCTTATTGTTTTGAATAGAGAATGTGTGGACCTAATTTAGTTGCAGCTTATTGTTTTGAATAGAGAATGTGTGGACCTAATTTAGTTGCAGCTTATTGTTTTGAATAGAGAATGTGTGGACCTAATTTAGTTGCAGCTTATTGTTTTGAATAGAGAATGTGTTGACCTAATTTAGTTGCAGCTTATTGTTTTGAATAGAGAATGTGTGGACCTAATTTAGTTGCAGCTTATTGTTTTGAATAGAGAATGTGTTGACCTAATTTAGTTGCAGCTTATTGTTTTGAATAGAGAATGTGTGGACCTAATTTAGTTGCAGCTTATTGTTTTGAATAGAGAATGTGTGGACCTAATTTAGTTGCAGCTTATTGTTTTGAATAGAGAATGTGTGGACCTAATTTAGTTGCAGCTTATTGTTTTGAATAGAGAATGTGTGGACCTAATTTAGTTGCAGCTTATTGTTTTGAATAGAGATGTGTGGACTTAATTTAGTTGCAGCTTATTGTTTTGAATAGAGAATGTGTGGACCTAATTTAGTTGCAGCTTATTGTTTTGCTTAATTTGTATGCTTTTATTTAGCCTGAACAAAATCTAAATTATCAAAGACACATAATTCCATATCAAAGGACTGATACAAGTCTATGTAGGGAAAACCCCTGAACCTACCACTAAGGTGTTAATTGCTACAGTTGTAAACTGCTTGTTATATCATCATAATAAAGGTAATCTATTTACATCAAATTGCCAGGTATACCAATTAGTTTCAAGCGCAAACATCAATATACATGTCTCTGCAACTGCCATTACGAAAACAAATAACAACATTTTTGTATAATTTCATGCCATCTAAAAATATATGCAGCATGTTTGTAAGAAATTTTGAGTATTGCTTGAGCAAATCAGCAATAGTATTCCTTTAAAGAAAATTTCCTGATCCCAAGGAAAATGCTCAGGGTGACAATTAAACTAATTGGGCTGTGGAAATAGTTATTTAAAATAAAAACGGATTGGACTTTTTGGTTCCTATGAAAAAACAACTCTTGTCTTAAAGGAACACGTTGCCCTGGATCGGTTGAGTTGGTCTTTGAAAAGCGTTTGTAACCGTTTGTTATAAAATGCATATGATTAGAAAGATATTTTAAAAGTAGAATATTATGATCCACACAAGTATCACTCGAAATTGCGTGGTTTTCCTTTACCCTCGTCGACTAACACGGTCGACCATTTATGGGAGTCAAATTTACTCCCATAAATGGCCGACCGTGAAAGTAAAAGGAAAACCACACAATTTCAAGGCAAATTTGTGTGGATCATTGAATTCTACTTTAATGCATTTTATAACCACTGGTTACAAACGCTTTTCAAAGACCAACTCGACCGATCCAAGGCAACGTGTTCCTTTAATTTACTGTGATCTTCAGCTCAGCACATCAAGATTTATACAACCGACGTTTGAAATCAATCCACAAAGCTCATATAATATAACTAGAAAACTTGTAGAATACAGGTTTGATACCAATCCATTGAGAGCACAGTGCAGTATAACTACTCCAATAGGTGAAACATTGCACTACACAAAAAATGACATTACTGTGATTGTTCACCAAACATATCAGAGCAAAACAAAACACTACTATAAAATAAAATAAAACAACAACAACGACGCTACATCAATCAACAACAACAACAACAACACAACACAAATGACTAAACTAAAGAACCACCTAAAAGAAACAACTAAACTAAAGAACCACTGATCGCTGATTTCAAGAATCAAAAGCTGTTCCAGCCACTGTTTGGGAACCAAGACATGCCTTCAACTCAAACAGGGTTTAACTTCAATTCCTTTGCAAATGAATCTATCTCAAACCAAGTTGAGAACAAATATCTGGGGAAAATTAGAAGCAACAAAATGGATACCACTTTGTACTCTAAAGAAGATGTAAAGCAACCACTTGAATATGTCCAGCTTAATCCAAAAATTATTCAATCATTATACTAAATAGCTGATACATTTAACATAAACAAAATAACTTGCAGCTTTTTATTTTCAATTAGCTTGCCTGAATTTCATGAAAGCACAAGCACTCACTAGGCTTAATACACTAATTGGTCTTTATTGTCTTGATTACCCGAGCAGTGGGTTGCTTTTATCAACAATACCCATTTCCACTAATAAGCGCTGTGTTTGACCAGAATGCATCCTCAGTAAAACATGTTGAAATTTCCCATGAAAATAAGCAACACTTTTGTTTTTTATTAATACTGAAGATTCAATACCATTAGTATACGTCAACAATAGATCCACATATAAAAACATAGCAAACATGACTAAAAATTACATCAATCAAAATCCATATTAGAAAATATTGTTTTACCCTTAATGGTACTGCCAGCTATCAGTCATATCCATTAATGAGTTCAGTATTTGAGCATCATGTCAATGAATAATGATGTCTTAATCCCATGGGATCCCAGTCACTACAAAGAGGACAATTAAGGCAATACTAATGGAGTGTCATTCAGAACAATTAAGCATTGAATTCAAGAAGTAATTTGATCTAAAGCCTTTGCAGATACTCAAGTAAAACAAACAGAAGAAGATTGATATAATGGAATGATGATAAAACCAAACAGCATATAAAACCCAGCTATTGCATTCATAAGATTAAACACAGCGCTCTGAAAACAATCAACAACTCAATGCCTAGAAATGCCACATAGAAAGAGAATAAAAAGAAGAGTATAATTACATCTTAATTAACCTTTTGTCTCAATACAGATGATGATCGGAGTAATCACCAGGAGGTGGTGGGCGGAGATGCATCTGTTGTGTATCCATCACAAAACCCCCCATGGGTTGGCTATCGGGGCTATAGGCTGACCCGCCCGACATTCCAGGAACTGTAGATTAGAAAAAAGAAAACCAACCAAAACCCACAAAAACCCACTTCATTACATGGCTCAACAAGATGATACTTAGGTAACATCACTACAAAAGTCATCTGTACAACAACAACAACAAAAACAACAACAACAACAACAACAACAACAACAAGAACAGCAACAACAACAACAACAACAAGAACAGCAACAACAACAACAACAACAACAACAACAACAACGACAACAACGACGACGACGACGACGACGACGCAGACGACGCGGACGACGCGGACGACGACGACGACGACGACGACGAAAACAACAACAACTACAACAATATCAACAACAACACCAACAACAGATATAACCCTAACAACTCAAAACCCATTCCATGATTCAGAAGTCTTATAATCCAACACATAGATTAGGTAGACCCAACCATGACAAGCTGAGGCATGGTGAGGGTAAGGTGTCCTATGGTGCCAATTTATTTGGGGGAAAAATACAAAATAATTGAGGGTTTTAAGGGTACAGATCAGGTTTCCTTCTAAGATGCCTAAAGGATCTGAGGTAAGACTGAAGACAAGGCCTGCTGTTCATATAGTTCCTAACTCTCAGAATTGGAAGTTCAAGATACCTTTATGAAGGATACAAAGACAACAGCCAAACTTAATACTTTACATCCCATCCACAGACCAATGCAATGACAGTGTCTTGCTTTAAGGACAAAAGTGTTAAGACCACGACTAGAACCCACACTCTGCCGATAAGAATCACCAGCGCTTAGGTCCATTGAGCTTGACTGTTAAACATGATTTATTTATAACAAACATTGTAAAGAAATTCAAACAGCTCCAAAAAATCAATCCATCACTTTCAGAAAACCTGAAGTATTGGAGTCTTGATGTTATGGTGTCAATTGATCTTGGGAGGCAAGTTGAGATCACATAGTATGGCGTTTTTTACTGAGGAGTGATGAAAATTACTTATAAAATATTCTAAGCAGACATCATTTAAAACAAATCTTAAATGACTTGTTTTAACAATTAAGTATTATAATTCATAAACAATGTCAAGATGTTTACCAAGATGAAAACAATATTGTTTCAAAATGATCACATGGTTCATCCAAATGATGTTATAAACAGGTTTGTTAATTACTGCTTCCTCATGTGGATCCTGCATCAAGGAATTTCATTCGGTTTGGTTGCAGTAAATTTAGTTCATGTTTTTCTGAGCCCTATTTTCCATTCTCACATGATTTGAAAGTGAGGCTGCGATATAGAAACCTTGATGAAGATAACAATCTGCATACATTGATGAAAATTAACCTAAGTCTGATAGTACACAAGCAACTTTTGTTCCCAACATCAAGAATACAGAGAGGGATGTAGCTTTACTTTTGCTCAAATAATGTAGTTCCTATTTGAAAATGAGGGGCTAGATAAGTCTTGTTCTCTGCATAGCCATTTTACTATACTATACAAATGTAAGAAGTGTTCATTGGATGATCATGTATTAACTGTATTCACCGACTCTTTACTAGTTGAAATAACGCACCAATAACCACCACGACAGAGTGGGTATAAGAAGCTTAATACTCAGGGAGTAAGACTGAAGATGGCAAACAAGTGAATTCAATCTATAAATAGCAATTTCCCTGTCTTAAGGACTGTACTCTACCAGCAAACAATACTAGATTCTAGTAAACCTGTACCATTACTACATGGCCTGCCTCCAATAGATCCACAACTGACCCAACTCAATCTTAATATACGACTGATATCAACATTGGAATCTATGTACCTGTAAATTTCTATACCAGAAGGATTTCAGAATTCTGAAAACATCAAATTATTTATTCAAATTGTTAATTCAAGATTCGTTATGCAACTGCAACCGGTACAGCATGCAGATTAAATATGCAGCCAGCAAGAAACAGAAATATTCTATTCACTTTTGAAGTTGTCATGGCAATTGTGTGATACGGAATGTTGTATCATGATGTGACAGGTATGTTTCAAAACCACTCACTTCATAAAGCTGATTACTGCAAACAATGGTCAGCACAGAATAACACTGCTTAGTAGGAACAGACAAAACACAATGAAAAGAATTGTTTGTGAGTGGTTCTCTACTAATGTTAACTGAACAGCATTTCCAACCAAATACATTGTAGCTTTAGGAAGTTGGGCCTACATCTATAATATATGGGTATATGTAGGAAGGATTTCTTGTCCCCAAAGAGGGAAAAATTTCTTTTGCAAAATAGAATCAATGAGGGATTGAGGGCTTACGGACTACAAACACCATTCAGTGACTTTGCATCTTTGTTTGTGAATTTTTTAGATAAAATGGTCGATGCAAAATTTATGACTTTGAGAATTAAATTGTCATAGTGAGCACTTTATTGAGAGTTTGGACTAGAGTATCAGTAGGGTGTAGGTCCCTTTATTGAGAGTTTGGACTAGAGTATCAGTAGGGTGTAGGTCCCTTTATTGAGAGTTTGGACTAGAGTATCAGTAGGGTGTAGGTCCCTTTGAGAGTTTGGACTAGAGTATCAGTAGGGTGCAGGTCCCTTTGAGAGTTTGGACTAGAGTATCAGTAGGGTGTAGGTCCCTTTATTGAGAGTTTGGACTAGAGTATCAGTAGGGTGTAGGTCCCTTTATTGAGAGTTTGGACTAGAGTATCAGTAGGGTGTAGGTCCCTTTATTGAGAGTTTGGACTAGAGTATCAGTAGGGTGTAGGTCCCTTTATTGAGAGTTTGGACTAGAGTATCAGTAGGGTGCAGGTCCCTTTATTGAGAGTTTGGACTAGAGTATCAGTAGGGTGCAGGTCCCTTTATTGAGAGTTTGGACTAGAGTATCAGTAGGGTGCAGGTCCCTTTATTGAGAGTTTGGACTAGAGTATCAGTAGGGTGTAGGTCCCTTTATTGAGAGTTTGGACTAGAGTATCAGTAGGGTGCAGGTCCCTTTATTGAGAGTTTGGACTAGAGTATCAGTAGGGTGTAGGTCCCTTTGAGAGTTTGGACTAGAGTATCAGTAGGGTGTAGGTCCCTTTATTGAGAGTTTGGACTAGAGTATCAGTAGGGTGTAGGTCCCTTTGAGAGTTTGGACTAGAGTATCAGTAGGGTGTAGGTCCCTTTATTGAGAGTTTGGACTAGAGTATCAGTAGGGTGTAGGTCCCTTTGAGAGTTTGGACTAGAGTATCAGTAGGGTGCAGGTCCCTTTATTGAGAGTTTGGACTAGAGTACCAGTAGGGTGCAGGTCCCTTTATTGAGAGTTTGGACTAGAGTATCAGTAGGGTGTAGGTCCCTTTATTGAGAGTTTGGACTAGAGTATCAGTAGGGTGCAGGTCCCTTTATTGAGAGTTTGGACTAGAGTATCAGTAGGGTGTAGGTCCCTTTATTGAGAGTTTGGACTAGAGTATCAGCAGGGTGTAGGTCCCTTTGAGAGTTTGGACTAGAGTATCAGTAGGGTGTAGGTCCCTTTGAGAGTTTGGACTAGAGTATCAGTAGGGTGCAGGTCCCTTTATTGAGAGTTTGGACTAGAGTATCAGTAGGGTGTAGGTCCCTTTGAGAGTTTGGACTAGAGTATCAGTAGGGTGTAGGTCCCTTTATTGAGAGTTTGGACTAGAGTATCAGTAGGGTGTAGGTCCCTTTATTGAGAGTTTGGACTAGAGTATCAGCAGGGTGTAGGTCCCTTTGAGAGTTTGGACTAGAGTATCAGTAGGGTGTAGGTCCCTTTGAGAGTTTGGACTAGAGTATCAGTAGGGTGCAGGTCCCTTTATTGAGAGTTTGGACTAGAGTATCAGTAGGGTGTAGGTCCCTTTGAGAGTTTGGACTAGAGTATCAGTAGGGTGTAGGTCCCTTTATTGAGAGTTTGGACTAGAGTATCAGCAGGGTGTAGGTCCCTTTGAGAGTTTGGACTAGAGTATCAGTAGGGTGTAGGTCCCTTTGAGAGTTTGGACTAGAGTATCAGTAGGGTGCAGGTCCCTTTATTGAGAGTTTGGACTAGAGTATCAGTAGGGTGTAGGTCCCTTTGAGAGTTTGGACTAGAGTATCAGTAGGGTGTAGGTCCCTTTATTGAGAGTTTGGACTAGAGTATCAGTAGGGTGCAGGTCCCTTTATTGAGAGTTTGGACTAGAGTATCAGTAGGGTGTAGGTCCCTTTGAGAGTTTGGACTAGAGTATCAGTAGGGTGTAGGTCCCTTTGAGAGTTTGGACTAGAGTATCAGTAGGGTGCAGGTCCCTTTAAGATGGATATCTCATTCTTGTTCTCCACTGGCAACCAATATTCAAACTGATCAAGTACAAAGGTCTTCTCAACAAACGCAGCTTTTAAGCTAAGGTAAGCTAAGGTTTGCATAAAACAAGTTTGAGTTTGAGTTGTTAGTGATAGTTAGTAGATGACAATCACAGCATGCTTAGAGGGTGTTATGATTGAGATTGTCTACCCACACTTACCTGCACGGTTTGATTGGTCAATCATCGGCTGGACTATCCTACGCCGTGCATTGATGAACCTACAAAATATAAAGACAAATCCACCATCAGTTTCTTTTTGTCTGTACTTATCTGTTTGTGGTCTGATTGTTTTATCAGTGGCACATCTCTTAAACAGTTAAAACTGTTGTTGCATCCCTCAAGATGATCCCTCAAGATGATCCCTCAAGATGATCCCTCAAGATGATCCCTCAAGGTGATCCCTCAAGGTGATCCCTCACGATGATCCCTCACGATGATCCCTCAAGAAGATCCCTCAAGAAGATCCCTCAAGATGATCCCTCAAGATGATCCCTCAAGATGATCCCTCAAGATGATCCCTCAAGGTGATCCCTCAAGGTGATCCCTCAAGGTGATCCCTCAAGGTGATCCCTCAAGGTTATCCCTCAAGGTGATCCCTCAAGGTGATCCCTCACGATGATCCCTCAAGACGATCCCTCAAGAAGATCCCTCAAGATGATCCCTCAAGATGATCCCTCAAGATGATCCCTCAAGATGATCCCTCAAGATGATCCCTCAAGATGATCCCTCAAGATGATCCCTCAAGATGATCCCTCAAGATGATCCCTCAAGATGATCCCTCAAGGTGATCCCTCAAGGTGATCCCTCAAGATGATCCCTCAAGGTGATCCCTCAAGGTGATCCCTCAAGGTGATCCCTCTGATGCCACTTTCAAGGTTGTGTCTTAAACTTTGGTGTGATCCAAAGGGTGATTAGCTTCTGACTGGAAAGGTTGTGTCTTAAACTTTGGTGTGATCCAAAGGGTGATTAGCTTCTGACTGGAAAGGTTGTGTCTTAAACTTTGGTGTGATCCAAAGGGTGATTAGCTTCTGACTGGAAAGGTTGTGTCTTAAACTTTGGTGTGATCCAAAGGGTGATTGACTTCTGACTGGAAAGGTTGTGTCTTAAACTTTGGTGTGATCCAAAGGGTGATTGACTTCTGACTGGAAAGGTTGTGTCTTAAACTTTGGTGTGATCCAAAGGGTGATTGGCTTCTGACTGCAAACTTCATAATTTGTTACAAAACAATTTGGCTGGAATATGATGTTCACATCTCACATCAAGATGATCCCTCAAGGTGATCCCTCAAGGTGATCCCTCTGATGCCACTTTCAAGGTTGTGTCTTAAACTTTGGTGTGATCCAAAGGGTGATTAGCTTCTGACTGGAAAGGTTGTGTCTTAAACTTTGGTGTGATCCAAAGGGTGATTAGCTTCTGACTGGAAAGGTTGTGTCTTAAACTTTGGTGTGATCCAAAGGGTGATTAGCTTCTGACTGGAAAGGTTGTGTCTTAAACTTTGGTGTGATCCAAAGGGTGATTGACTTCTGACTGGAAAGGTTGTGTCTTAAACTTTGGTGTGATCCAAAGGGTGATTGGCTTCTGACTGCAAACTTCATAATTTGTTACAAAACAATTTGGCGGGAATATGATGTTCACATCTCACATCAAAACAATAGAAACTTGATCAACATTTGCCCTCTTTCCATTCCGTCTTTAAAGACCCATTGAGCAATGTAGCCATCAATGTAGCAGCTGACATCTGACTGAGTATAACACCCTACATTAGAATCTCTAACACCAACACCTCGCAAACTACAACCCTCTGACAGATTTCATTTCCAGCGAATCAATGTTTTATCCAAACTCTTTGCACGTTTGTTACTGATAGGTTTGTTGACACATGGAATGATGATTAAGCCATGTGCTCCATTTTTATTTATGTGCCAGCGGTGAAGGGAATATCCTAATAAATAATCTAGCGTGTTGGCGGTTTTACTTGGCCTAACTTTGGGAAGGAAATCCAGTTTGTGGGTCTAGAGTCTGCTACAAATAGAACATAAGAAGATGACTGTTTCTGTGTGTTTGTACGGCGTAATACCTGATGTGGACTGCTCATAATACCTTCAAGGATCAATCATAACCATAGGCTGTTGAGCAATGAAGTTTATCTGATTACCAAACAATTACCAAAAAGTTTGGCAAAGTTTGTTTGCTACAAATTTGTTGTTACCCTCTAGTTTTCTCTAAAAATATCTTACAACTAACCTGTGAGAATTCCATTACATGCTGGGGGGATTCAGAAAATGTTGTATAATGCTTTATGTTTGTCAGAAATTTTGCCCATGTTTATATGTTTGTATTTTGAATTGGAAAATGAAAAAGTTAAACACCCTCATGGTATTCAAGATGTTTTAACATCTGGAATTTCAAGATGTTTTAACATCTGGAATACCATGAAAATTATTAAAATTATTCTCAGAGAAATTTGTACTGACACCAAGTTCCTAAACTAACACTTCCAAACTAAAAGTTGTCAAAATAGTCTTAATAATAATTTCCAATCATCTACCTGAATAAATGTTATCTTCATATGAATACCATTTTGATTGAGAATTTAGAATGTTTATTCTTCAATTTACAGGCAAACTGTTCCATGCAAACACTGAAGAGTATTCAAACATTATTTTCCATTCTTAATTTCATTTTGTTCATGGACAGTAAAATACTCTTTAAAAATGCTTCTTGTAGAACCAAACTTTTCATTTAGAATGTAGTGAAATTGATTGCTTCGTACTTGGCCCCAAAATGACCAAAAGAAACCAGAGCATACTAATCTCAGCTCTGTCAGTGTGGGTTCAGATAATGTTAAGTTAAGTAGAAAACCGTCTTCAAGTCTGACAGAGTCAATCATGAAACTGATCAAATCTACACTCATTAGAAGCATGACATGGCATTTGTTCTTGTACTAACTCATTAACAAAACAAAACAAATATTGTCCAAAAACGTACTAGCTGTAAAGGTAGATAAAAACTTGTTCTTTGTTTTTAAATGAAGTTCTTCTTTATTATTAATGAAACAACTGTTCTAAATTAACTTAGAGAGGGGTTTTTTTGCAAGTAAAAGTTCAGCTTGAGGATTGACTTTATTGCTGTTTGCTGATGTAGATGACGATGTTTAAAGGCTGACATTGAGTTTGACTCTTTTTATCATTGTCAACATTCATGAATTCCACTGCCTTATGTACAACCTTCATCAGTAATTGTCATAGATTCTCAATTACAGATACTCACCATCAAACCGATTATCCAATCCGGCAAACTGTCTCAGCCCACAACCAGCCCCCCCCCCCCCAGCCCCCCATGCCGGCGGGGAAGAGTTTATAACTTTTGAAAGACTGTCAAGTTCAAAGCCCATGGACCCTTGATGCCTCAAATCTGATTACTGAAATACATTATGAATAACCACCAAGCACTAAACATACGAATAAGTCGTCAAAGTGCTTGTCTAATCCTAATCCCTGTCATGTGTCAGACCCCATCATCCTTGCCTTAGTGTTGAGGTGACAAGTACTTACCAATTGTTAACTTGTAGGATCGTCAAGCCTGTGTCTTGCGCTAGTTGCTTCTTCTGTTCTTCAGAGGGATAAGGGTGCTGTGAGATCAGAGAGAAGACACAAAATAAGAAGGAAAGTGCAGAGTCATGAGTAATGCATGCAGTCAATCCGACAACGTGGAAGCAACTTTATAAATGATCAATCAATGCAATGGTATGCTTCACTTGTGTGTGACAGAAGTTTCTTAGAAGCTAGTGCTATATGACAGGATTACATTCCTTTGAATATAGTGCTATGACGAATCAGCCACTACTCTTTTATCTGTCATGTACTTTATTTCAACCTCCCCATCCCATTAGCTAGAGTGTCTATGTCTACCAGGCCTGTATTCTTAAGCTGAATGCCAAACTTCCTACTACAACTTCATTATATAGTAGGGTCTTAAACTCCAACTAGCTAAATTATGGCAGTGATAAAACAAAGATCATTCTGAGACATACAAATTTAGAGCGCTGCATGCAAACAAAAGTGCATTAACTGCCAGGTCCAAATTCATAGAGCTGCTTTTAAAAGCAGAATACTGCTTGACAGTTTTCTGCTTAGCGCAATTTGGCAGGATACCAGTTACATTTTGTACATGAACAAGGGTATTTTAGATGGTTACCTCATCTGGTAAGCATATTTTGTTTGTGCTCTATGAATTTTGGCCTTGGTCATGACAATAAGGCGGGTTGGGTCATAACTTACAGTAAGATGCTGAAATAACCACGCCCTCATGATGTTTGTTGCTGATTTAGGGAAGATGCCTCGTTTCTTCTGGCGTTTAGATGCTCTATCATCATCATCATCTTCACCCGTTCCTTCACCTGAACCAAGACTGTTATCAAGACCACCATCTGATCATACAAAGATATAAAGCAGAAATATAAATCAAAAGTGACAATCAACGGAAGGTTAAAATAACTATAATAATACTTTACAGGTCTATCACATCATGACCTTTGGAAGAGTATAAGCTTTAAAATATTCATTCAATTCCCACATATATTTGGTTTGCTTTTATATTCACTCCTATCCTCTAGTTTCAATAAACACACTGCACAACCAGACTGTGAAAGTTTAATCAAATTCAGTGGTCAGAAAGTTGTATTTTCAGTGATTTGGTTTTGGTGTTCATATAATACTCTGTAGGATTGGTACTGGTATGGGTTTTATAATGACAGAGCTTTTAGAAAAGCTGTGTAATGAAGTGTCTTCAAAGAAATGTCATTCAAGGTTCACGGGAAGCTGTAATGTGTTTCATTCCAGAATCTACAAAATAAGTAGGATTTGAAACTTTGCATGTTGGGAGGAAGACGATCAGAGCATACTGATCAAAATATTCAGTTGTTAACAACCGGTTCTTTTCAGAACCAACATTAACCTCACCCAATCTACAAAATGTTGTCAACCATCACACAGTGAAGGATATAAGGCAACACTGTTGCATCAGTATGGTTGAACACAACAGAAAAATCAGGACAAATTCTGCTCTAAAGTGAAAATACAGAGTTTGCCGCATGTTAAAAAGGAAAGGCTTTAAACTCTCATTTACCATATAAAGATTGGACTAAGGATGACCACATTGTTACTTCATCTTTTAATGATCAAATTATGAG
Organism: Asterias rubens; assembly: GCF_902459465.1. Taxonomy (NCBI): domain Eukaryota; kingdom Metazoa; phylum Echinodermata; class Asteroidea; order Forcipulatida; family Asteriidae; genus Asterias; species Asterias rubens. Next base: position 428,021 of record NC_047062.1, read on the forward strand.
ATCAGGATAAATAAGTGCAGTAACCTAACACTAATGTACTACAACATACCACCTAGCCACTCAAAAGTAGTTTCCTTTTATATTTCTACAATTGAATTCCTGTTTTAGTTGCTGAAGTTTCTCACTCAATGCGGTGGAAGAACTTGTAACAGATGTTGAATGGTGTTATTTGATAACCTTAATTACCATGAACTACAAACTAACCTGCCTCTTGTCATTAGGAAAGAGAGTAGACCAAACACCTCCCACAAAAAAAACTAGATCCTGTTTATTACAAACTGCCAACTCAGGCCATGCTAGTGATTCCGTCAGGAGGTGGGGGGGGGGGAATCCATTAGGGAATGAGTGGAAATAGTGATTAAAACCGGAGCATCTTGAAAGTATCTGTTTGCAGAACACTCTTCAAGTCCAACTACCATGGCTGTTAATGAATACTGCATATATACATTGGTCATACATGTGACACTCAGCAAACCTAAAGTTGCTTTTGTTATTCCAAACAATAACCAACTACCAGTATATTCTATAATACATGAAAACTCAACATGGCATTCAGTTTGACAGAATTTCTTATTACATTTTCAGCCATTTTCTAATCAGCCTTCAGAGAGAATGACAATAACTTACATGTAACTAAAATCTGTGTGAATGAGTTGAGGTTATGAACTGTCCAGTCTAGTTTTCAAGAATAATGTATTCCACAGCAAGATCTATTCAGAATTATCACTTTCTACATCAACAATTGCTTTCAATGAAGAGATGAGTCATTCTTTTGGGGTAAAATTATGCACAATTGTATCCCAGCTTTGAAACTGAAATAATAATAGAGTATTTTCTGACCTGTTTCACTATTGTTATCTCCAGAGTGCATTTGAGCGACCATGCTTGTGAGTGGTGTATCTGATCCTGCATTAGAGTGAGTATCATCTTGTTGTTGGCCATGATTGCCTAGAGGTAAGCTTCCTGAATGTTGGCTGTAGTTACTGCTAGGTTGTTGCAGACCACTAGATGGAGTAAGAGCTCCTTGTGCAGGAGGACCCACCGAGCCCTACAAACAAGAAAACAGCAATAATCAACCATCTGTAAATACACAGTCTATAAAACAATGAATGCAGTTAGGACATACAATAGTTTAAAACTTTATTTTTATAAAAACATGAAATTTCACAAAGGTCATTTTTAGGTCAATACGAATGCATTATTATAAGTAGATAATCCAAAATAGATGCCAATTAATCGGCCAATGTCACTGCTAAGTTTTAGACTCATAAATCACCTTGCAATTGCTGCAATCTAAATAAGAATGTTTACAATCCTGTAAAAACACAAACCTGCCGTTTCACTGAGACAGGATCACCAAAACTGAGGAAACGTTCACAGGATGGAAATAAATTGCATCCTTTAAAAACTAACTAATTATATATTCAAATTATGCAGTCAAATTGTCCACACACAAAATATAGGGCCTTTTACAAATACAAATTTTCATGAGTAAATATTTGTCTTTTATTCTTAAATTTTAAGCTTTATTGATCTGTATCAAATTCCGAAATTAATTGATGCAGGAAAAGGCCTATTTTCAATAATTGTATTTTGCATTTTTACAAACAGCCACTCATCTCAAAAGAACCAAACTGTACATTGAACAAGAGCACAGATGAAGTTCATATCAGGCTTTATATAAACCAGAACCACCCCAACTCATTGAGAGATTGTTATTACATGGTGTTACCGCAAACTTTTCTATATATGTTTTATATAAATTGTTCAGTTAATTCCATACATTTTCATATAATCGGGTTTAGGCCTAATTATCTTGCCAATAAAAGTCTTCCTAAGGGTTCAATTCAAACATATTCCACTCCGTAAATTGGCCCAAATCCAATAGTCATTATAAAATAACCGAGTTTCACTTCTCGATATTCCAAGAGTACAGCTTTAGGGCATCAGTGACACATTCTTCTGTCAAGGAGCTGTCTTTGTAAATTACTTGACAACAACAGGGAGCCACTCAATACTGCCTTGGTGCCTTGGTGTTATTGGCAACATTTTTCCAGGAATATTAAATTCACAGAATTGTTGGTAGATGTGTATTAGTTTCTACATTAAAAAAACAAACTAAAATACTCTGGAATTTTGTACATTAGGGAGCCAGCAAGCAGTATTCTCCCTTAACAGTGGTTTGCTGGTCAAAGCCAAGTTAAAACATGGACCAGTCAAAATTCACTCTGAGTGGTCTCGCTGACTAGTTCAGTTTTGAAAAGCATCACTACTTCATTTGAATTATATCGACTATTGAAAAAGCTAAGAGGACTAAAATAACAAGCGAGCTGGTCCTGCTTGGCAAGCCACTGAAAATGACAAGCTAGCTGGTCCTGCTTGGCAAGCCACTGAAAATGACAAGCTAGCTGGTCCTGCTTGGCAAGCCACTGAAAATGACAAGCGAGCTGGTCCTGCTTGGCAAGCCACTGAAAATGACAAGCTAGCTGGTCCTGCTTGGCAAGCCACTGAAAATGACAAGCTAGCTGGTCCTGCTTGGCAAGCCACTGAAAATGACAAGCGAGCTGGTCCTGCTTAGCAAGCCACTGAAAATGACAAGCTAGCTGGTCCTGCTTGGCAAGCCACTGAAAATGACAAGCTAGCTGGTCCTGCTTGGCAAGCTACTGAAAATGACAAGCTAGCTGGTCCTGCTTGGCAAGCCACTGAAAATGACAAGCTAGCTGGTCCTGCTTGGCAAGTCACTAAAAATGTGAAGGGCAAACCCTGCCAAATTGAATCTTTCTTTGAAACATGAAGTGTGCCAAACAAGAGGTGTGAATGAGGACCAGTAATCCTGCACCATTTCTGTATTTTAAACCATAGAACAATGGTGAGAGAAAGGAAGTTGAAGAATCTGAATTCTTATAGTTTATTTATCACATGTGAAGTCTTTGAAAGAAAGTAATGACATGTCTTTCACATAGTGTGTTTTTTTTCTTATTTTTTAATCTCTGTATATTTTCCTGTAATTCGACCTCCGGTCGCCATGGGAATTTGTTTTTAAAATAATAAACCAATTATGAATGAAAAATGAATGAATATTCTAGTGTGATTTTAGTTGGTTTATTGCTATAGTTTGACAATTTTATTCAAACTTCCATCATCAATAGGCCGTACAAGATCCATGCATAATATTGAGACATGAATGGAAGTTAAAACAAGAAGGTAGGAGAGGGTGGAGTAGGAAGGGATAGTAGGCTCTACTCTAATCAATGCCACAGTGAGGTCTAATATAAAGAACATGTTGGGGGTGGGGGAAAGGAAACAAGAGTTTCCATCAGAATTCAAGGACATGTTTCAATAGATCAGTAATAACAATTAATAAATACCTTGGACGGTTTCAAGTCTTTGATTGGTCAAAACCCGGTCACGTGGGGGGTGTGTTAACAGTCGGTATAAAGCCGGGCTTTGGAAAATAGCAAATAAGAGGCCCCTTAATCAGCATACATTGTGTAAACCTTGCGCGTTGCACTGTATCGCATGCTTATATATTTATATCCATGTTATAGTTTCATTGCAACTTCGCGCACTTGCGCGTACACACTGAAAAGGTAACAGGTGCGCGCGTAAACTCATTTGTCCATTTATATGGTATCGTTTACAGCGACATGCGACATGCTCATGCGCGCGTATTTGCGCACGAAGAACAGCTATCATCCAATCAATTGCCTCCTTTGACCCCAGTGAAGGCGCTGAACAGACCATTATTTAAAAGAGTCACTGTCTCAAAGATCAGTAATGCACGAAAGAGATGGGAACCATCAAAAGCACAAATATGGCTCTTGAACATGTCTGGGAGTATCGCCGAGAGAAAAGTCACAAAATTTGGACAATTTTAGCCGTTTATTTCGTTAAAAAGGTATTTATTAATGGGATCTTGCTCGGTCCGTTACAAGCGCACGCAGTGAAGACCGAGTCCTCGCACTGTTATTCCCTAATTACAACATTTTATCAAGTATAGGACTGATAGCAATGGGAATCAAACACTGTTGACTACAATTACTTTTTCTCTTTGATTAACTAAATCATACATTCAATTAAAAGTAGGTTTTGACAACAGTGATTTGAAAACTCTTCTCATCAAACAATTTTCGAATAGTTGGTTGTATAATGGCAGGATGATTTTAAAATAAAGTGGTGACAATAATAAATTCAAATCTGTTTATTTTTAATTCCTATGTAGGACTATTTGAATAATTCAATTCCTAACTAAAAACTGAAAACATGTTCACAGAATGTACAACTCTGAAAATATTTGGTGTTTTGGGGTTTTTTTTCTTTTCTTTTCTTATGCTGCTTCATTTTAGATTGATCAATACCTACTGGATTCAACAATATTTTTGATTGAATTATTTGATGTTTTTTTTTGCACATTGCATATCCATTATGAGTTACAGCCATTCTATTATTTAATAGCCAATGCAGCGCCTTGTACACATAACACGACTGAATTTCTCAACTATCTCTACATAAATCATACTTGTCAGAATCCATCAAAGTAACTTGTTTTATTCATCGTTGAATCTCTTCATTCCATGTTTGCTTTGTTTTAACACTATGGGCAAAAGAGTTTTTTTTAGTCAATAAGCAATTTCCTCAGTCATTAGGCAATTACTTTCTAACAGCATGGTTCAATGTTCAGTCATGTGTAGTCTAATCTGATCAAAGTAGAATTAGTATTTGATTGACAGCTGATTGGACTGGCTGGTCATCTTAAACCAACTCAATCTCCGCTAAATCCTTCAATACTTGACTCACTACATGTTCTCACTCACTCTTACTTCTTTTCTTTTTTTTCAAATTTCCTTGGGCTTTTTTATTCAGAGTCCAATTTTCTTGATAAGAGCAAATTTTCATCAGGTTAAGTGGTGCGCTATCAATCCTTGGTTGAGCTCTATGTATGGTCTGCATGTGGTGTTTAGGGGATTCATTTACTCAGCTTTAATTAATCTGAATACGTTCTAATGTTTAGTGAATTTAACTGTAATTCAACAAACAAATGCTAACAAGTAGAAGGAGTAAATTAATGGCATTTATTTAATCTGATTTGCTCAGATCATTGATAAATTGTGTTGAAATCCAATTTATCTTAAAGGAAACATGATTGAATATGATGCAGAAAATATCAACTTGATTTCAGAAATAGATAGGCCCATGTCTTCAGTGTTCTCCAATCCACAATAACCAGTTAACGCAGGATGACGTGCCAGCGCGCCTGTTTCAAACCAAGAGATGTGAAGGTTATATTTTCGTGTCACCGGACTGAAGCAAGGACAATCATACTTGTTTACAGCATTTATGTACGGACTGAAACAAGGACAATCATACTTGTTTACAGCATTTATGTACGGACTGAAACAAGGACAATCATACTTGTTTACAGCATTTATGTACGGACTGAAACAAGGACAATCATACTTGTTTACAGCATTTATGTATCAACCATACAAAGAGGTAGTTGGACATATCGATTCTGCTGTTATAGCGAGGCATCCAGAGGCTTTCATCATCATATTTTATTGTATATTTTATTGTAAACTGAGTCCATACATGAATGTATCATCATCACAATATTATTTGTGTATAAGGAAACAACCCTACAGAATTTCACATTGTTTAATCTGAGCCAGTTGCAATTAATGCTACAGTAAGCATGGTAAGCTTAGTATTAATTTGTTGATGCTTAGGAGCCTGCTCAAAAACTTCTAACACAAAATCCTCCAATCGTTTAATTATTTAAAAAAAAAATAATAAGATCTATGCATTCACCTTAAAAATTAACTATCCACTTCTCCTTGTTGAATTGGGCACATTTATATATATAATTATATATAAATAAATAAAAAAATAAAATAAAAAAATATTGTTAAACTGATCAACATTCCAAATTATTGTGTGAATTTTCTAGCAGTTTAAAAACGTACAAGCACGATCTATTATTAATTTAAATCACATTGTTTCCTCAGTGAACTTTTCCTAGGAATAGTTTGACTTCCAAGTGAAATGCTGAAATGGCATTCTTTCATTCTTATGCAGCTCAACCACAACAAATATTACCAAACCCACAAAATACATGTATCAATATTTTGGCAGGCTAGAATACTGAACAAACAGAGTCACGTTTTGCTATAACCTCTGCAATGCCTGGTGTTCTTATCCTTTGTCCTGTCCTAGTGTAACCCAACAAACAAGCTGCATATACCCCTATGCCTGTTTACACACAACACTGTATTGCACAATGCAATGAGCAGCTTCTTGGCTTGCTGGCTATAATCCTATACAGCTTGTGTGTGTAATGTGTGTATACCACAGTTTGACCTCCTAAGGTCATGTTTATTTTTTGATGGATTGGTTTACATTAGCTGGTTGGAGGAGGCCCCATTTTCTCTCTCACTCTCTCTAGTCTTAAGGCTTCTAGTAGGGATTGACTCAGATAGGATACAAGCTTGTGTAAACACAGTTCCTTTTTATTTATTAACTTTAAAGGAAAAGCTACTTCATTTGTATTCCTGTATCTATTCTTTTTACATGTTTGTTAATAATAATAGGGATGAATTTTCTTTGTACAAAATTATTACTCTACAAAGAATTTTGTCCAATCTTCACAGATTTTAAAATGTACAAGTTTCCCTTACCCTAACGTTTTTTTATTTATCAATTTGGTAATGTAACTTTCAACATGAAGATTGAAGATAATGTGATTGTATTTTCTGACTGATTTATGGATGTATAGAGGCTACTTTATTATTTCCGAATTGTCACTATAACAAAAAATGGTCAAGCTACATTGAAAACCTTCTCAACAAGATGTAGGTCTTCTTTACAAAATGCTAGCTATGGTTTAATCCAGTCACAAACATAAATATTTGCTAGAATTTATAAAATGGTAAATGTTGTTATGATTATTCACTGTGGGAAAAAAGGAAATTGGGCTATGGTTAAACATACACAAGCTGCATGCTTCAACTGCTGTACAGTATATCATTACACAATCTGTGTACAAAGTACTGACAAATTTATGAATATGTGTCAAAATAAATAGTTTGCAGTCTTAAAGAGTGAGAGTATTAGGACCATAAATATCACGCTTCATGGTTTCCCAGTTTGGTGTTTTTTTGGTAACTTGTTTTGTTGACATTTGTTGTTATTGTCAATATCAAGCCCTGTAAAGTGTTCAGATCCTGATGCATATGCTGTGAACATTATAGATCTAATTCTAAAATTCTTCAAAATGCAGACATTGTTGTGTTGTTTGTCTATAATATGTAAACACATTTTCTTTTAATGACATGATCACTCAGCAGAAATCCCCGATACATTATGTGATACTAGTATGGACTACCATGGAGGAATAATTCCTCCATGGGACTACTAACCCACATCCTTTGTTCTTAGAGTGTACAGAAAGTATATATCACTGAGGTTAGCTGGTTTGCGTGGTCTGGCATCAGGGTTTTTATGAATGGTTTACTATTACATTTAGGGGCCGTTCATAATTATTGATGTTTTAAAATTTCGATTTCTTTTCCAAAGACGAACGTGGGCACACATTTTATTACCCCACGTTTGTCCTGCTCACCCGGATGCGATTTACCCACGTTTATCCAGGGGGAAAAAAATACGCGGCCCAAATCTCACTTGGGTCATCCTCCCAATGGTATTTCACTGTGGGGCCGGCCACACGCATGTTTTTTTTTTAGTCACGCACACTTTACATTATTTTGTACAGTGTACATAATCGTAGTACGTACATTCTGCTTCGCTTCGTCATGGCGCGCAGGAACGCTGGTACGCAGGCAAGTCAAACTTCGCTTTTTTATTCTTATTTATTAATTTTTTTTATGAAAAGTGAATTTCGATTTTCAATTATTTACCTTGACCCACCCAACCACTAATCGAAAAAAAAAATTAAAAAATTAAAAAACCGACAATTATGAATGGCCCCCTTATAGAGTGTTAATATAACTTTTAAGAGCCAAAGAAAAGTCGCATAGTTATGAGTTTATCATTGTGACTTGAAGTAGAGTTTTGTACACAGTGAAAGCCTTATTGTCAAGAGTTATACATCATTGACTTTATGGAGTCATTACAAGTCACTACTTTCAAATCAACCTACCTATTGTACACAACGCAATCAAGCGGTTAAAACATCCTTTCGAATACAGCAGTCACATTTATTGAGAGAAAACAAACAACAAATTGGTATTAATATTAACTTTATAATCAGCGAGGCTTCAGATTGAAACTTATAAAACATGTCATCTACATGTTCTTGATCAGTCTACCTTTATGACTAAACATTGGAACATCGCTCTCTCAAGTAAACAAAGCTGCTTTTCAATCTCTAGACCTTTATCAATTACTCTGAGACCTAATTCATTATCAATAGTTTATCTGGTGTTGTTTGATCAAATTAAACATTATCAGTTACTGCTGAATTAATGACATCTATCAGACTGGAAGTATTGATAAAACTCAGTATCAGACAGTTTGTTGATTTACTTTGTAACTCCATACATTGATTCTATCAGATTTGTGCTGATACCATTGATAGTGACACAGTTTTTTACAAGCTAGGTAGGCCATGGGTAGGCATACTTCAGATTATGGCTCTTTTGTTCACTTTAAACATCACAATTTCATGTTCTTTTATCTAATAAAAATGAAATACCAATGGTTAATGGTCACATGTGTGGGTGATGTTCATTTGATATACTGAAATGATTGTTTGCAATTTACTTGAAACTTATTTTGATATTGTTGCTCCCTTTCATTTTTCCTTTTTATTTTAATACATAGTTCAACATAATAAATATGACGGGTCAAACAGGTCGCATCAAGACCAACATTTTCAAATGAGGATAAAAAATAGGTTTGGTTTGCCTTTAGTTTGTACACGATCTTGCTGTCAAAATACCTGTATTTATTATGTGTATGCCTAGATACAGCCTAGAGTCAGTGTACTGTGTGGCATGTACTTGACGCAAAAAACAAAGAGGGAAGCCATGCATTTGTTGAAAATTTGAGGCAAATTACCTGAAAATCTAAGTTTGCAACTTATTTCCCTTTAGGCCCAAAACACCAGTTCCATGTCTTACAAGTTAATCCCTATTATTTACTGTGCTAGTCTGGGACTAAGCCAAGTTAGTTACCATAGCAACATGTGGCCAATTAAAGATATTTTTGTAGCCAGTTTGTCCCCGTTGCCATGTATGCATCTCCTTAGAGGCAGTGACCCTTAACCACCAGACTTTCCCTTTAAAACTCTTATCTTTGGTGGTGTGGTGTTTTTACAGAGAGGTCATGGGGGTCGCTTGAATATTGTAGACAGGTTAATGCTTTAAAAACGTTTTTCAAATCTGAGATTATCAATTTGTAGGGAAATTGGTCATGTTGTTTTAAAAGCAAAAAGAGTAAATTGTCAAAAGAATCAAAATGCAAAATGACAGGAATGTAGTTTTGAAATGTTTCTCAAATTTGTAATGTAATCAACGCAAACGAGCGATTAAATGGGTTTAGTCATTAGTAGGCCTAGTAAATAGTAAATCATTACGATATAAAACCTCAATGGTACATGTAATCAACAATTCACACAAACATGAGCAACATTGCCATGACCAAAACAAGACAATATGAGAGAATATGAGTGCACAAACTGTAAATATTGATGACAGGTTGGACACACAATGTTTAGGAAACGAAAGGATTGGAATAATTTGCTCATCAAACACAAAATCATGAATCAGTAGTAATTATAAACTAATATGTTAAGCTGGGAATTAAATTGAATTGGCAAACGAAGGTTCCAACTACCCAACAATAATTGTGTCCATGATGCAATCTGAACCTAATTACTTCACACGAAACTGATGAGAACTCCCACATATACTAATCAACTCTAAGTGACATTGAAATATCAAGAAAAAAATTAAAGAGCAACATATATCACTTCAAGACAGCATGAACGATTGAATTCTGCATCAACCCTTTACACAGGTCATAGTATATAAACTCATCTTTTGCAAACGAATATCCACAATATCTGATTCTAGCAGGTTTGAAATTGGATTTTGTTATCACTCTTCCATTCATTTATGTTAGTTCTCCAGCATTTCTCTTTAAGAAATCTCAGAGGGATCTTAAGATTTCTTCACCAAGCACCAGCAGTGTGAACAGTGTGAACACTGTGCCTTAAGCATAAGTTGATGGGCCAGGCATTGTGAAGAGGGTTTATTGCTTTTAGAACTAAGCCCCACTGTAGCGTGTACACTCACCAGTATCCAATACATTTCCCTAACACAAACAATGATTCTTGAAATAGATTAAAATCTGGCTTGGTATACAGGGCATTTGTATTCATCAAGGAATCCACAAAGTGGATATACTTCTTGTATATATTTGAGATGTATGCATGAATGCATGCATAGCTAGGGAGCCTGTAGTAGTGGCTGTCAGGCAAGGCAGCTCAGGAGGTCAGAGCAAACACTCTCTCACCACTGCCCCCATCAATCAAACCATTGCCATTAGCAAGAGGGTTCTAGCGGCCAGCACGCACACAACCCCCCTTCTCTCTCTCTAGCTCTCGCTTCTCGCTGCCGACACCGACAACAACAGACTAAAAGAAGAAGGAAAAAACCCTAATGGTAATAATCTCTGAGCGCAGAGAGACCGGAGAGAGGGAAAAGGCTTGCAATGATGATGATGCCGGTGAAGCAATCAGGCATGATGATGCAGACATTAGATTAATGTAAACCCTAGCGCTTTTAAAGCCTCGCTCTTTTCTCTTTACTCATACACTCTGATCGTTATCGTTCCTTACAATGCATCCATGACCAAAACTAATTGGGAATTATTTTCCAATTTAAAAGAGAATTTCATAAGGATTCATTTTACTTAAGCCTTGCCTACTCAATTTGATAAAACTGATGTTGATGGAATGGCCCATAATTAAAGGAAACAAATTGTTCTTATTTTCAGTAAAATGGTACCATGGCCAGCCTAATATTTCCTGTTTAAACTCAAATTCCTAGCTATTGCATTTACATACATATATAATTAGTAATTCCTAGCTATTGCATTTACATACATATATAATTAGTAATTCAAGTTAACTCTTACTGAATATTTCTTGCAGCAAATTATCTTTTAAAAAATGTGAAGATTTTTGTAATAACGCACACATTTCAGCGGGATGTCAAAATTTGAAATAAAGGTCAATTGAGTTCAATACCTGCCCAAAGAGATGAGAAATAAATATTTGTGTTCTGTATCGTGAGTTAAATTGTATGTGTGTATATTTCTGTATCGTGAGTTAAATTGTATGTGTGTATATTTCTGTATCGTGAGTTAAATTGTATGTGTGTGTATATTTCTGTATCGTGAGTTAAATTGTATGTGTGTATATTTCTGTATCGTGAGTTAAATTGTATGTGTGTATATTTCTGTATCGTGAGTTAAATCGTGTGTGTGTGTATATTTCTGTATCGTGAGTTAAATTGTATGTGTGTATATTTCTGTATCGTGAGTTAAATCGTGTGTGTGTGTATATTTCTGTATCGTGAGTTAAATTGTATGTGTGTATATTTCTGTATCGTGAGTTAAATTGTATGTGTGTATATTTCTGTATCGTGAGTTAAATTGTATGTGTGTATATTTCTGTATCGTGAGTTAAATTGTATGTGTGTATATTTCTGTATCGTGAGTTAAATTGTATGTGTGTTTATTCAGTTACCAACCAATCTCAATAAGAACATTTCACAACAATTTTATTAGGTCTTCTAATTTTTTATTTTTCGTTGGTGTATTTCTCTTTTTGTTAATCTCTTCTTCTTTTTTCAGTTATCACCTTTTGTAGTGGTTTTAAAAAAGGCCACTACCAACTACAGCATACTTGAGTTTTCCATACATTATCAAAAGAAAACAGTCACGAGAGAGTATGCTTGGTTCAAATCTTACTGCCTCTCTTTAAACTGTAATAATCAATAATCAATATTGAATACAGGAACAGTCACAGCACATAGTTTCCATTTCCTAAACCGCAATATTTTTACAACAATTTATTATTAAAACAAAGTACATTCCAAAGATGTAATTATCAGCAGGACAGAGTTTGATAATCCAATTAAAGAATAGTTGTATCATTAATATCAATTAAAAGGAAGGAAAGGACAGGTTAATGTCAGAATCAGACAGAAGGAATGTAAGTTTCCTGAGTCTAGAGCCTCATTATTAACTCTAGAACTATTCCAAGCTCTGCACGCTACTCTTTCAAATCACCTGCTATATTCACACAGGGTTTGTTTGTTCCAAAGTTCATCATGTAAACCATTCATGTGTTGGAGTACTAACTTGTTTTTGAAAATTATCAAGGCTTCAGACATGGTCCGGTTGTGTAGTGCAATATTTAGTTTTTTGGGTGGTTACCAGGACAGTAAAGGGCTCTTAGTTGCAGATTCTTGTTTTAAATTTGCACCATATAATTATGTGGTTGTAAATGCACCATCGGTTACTTGGTTGACTTACGTGCGTACAATGTATTTACATTTCATTGTAATATTGGTACAAGAATGAAAAGCAAAAAAATAAATAAATAAATCTAGAAGTTTTTCAAAACTGATATATATAAAAGTAACATAACGCAGATAAGTAATTTACTGCTTGTTTGATTTTGTTAACACTCAACTCCATTAGTTCATTTTACTGTTTTCAATGTTTAATATTTTTATCTGTCCTGTTATTGGCTCTTGTGCTGTAGGATGTTGAATAAAATAGAATAAAATAAACAGGATTCATTGTCAGAATCAAGATCACAAAGCGTCATGGATTCTCTATGGTATAATTGGTAACCCTACCTAACTTTGCTATGTTGATTTACTTCACTCACTCGACTTTCAAATTCTACTTGTAATAAATAAGTTGTTGTCTTTAGTTAACCTACTCCTTATCAGATAACCCCGATCTGAACTTTTTCTTTGAAGTAACTTTAATTCTACTTTTTTGCCCATAGAGGAGGAAGCAATTCAGACAGATGTAATTTTGATGGATAATCATTCTTAATGTATCATTTCATTCTATATCTCCATCTTAGGCAAGCTGGCCAATTTCCAGATTTACTTCCTCTCCAACGTGGATAAAAAAAACACATACAGAAATCAACAGCTCAGTTTCTCTGGTTTCAATTAATTTTTTGTCCCTTATCTGTTAAGAGAGCTTTTGTGACAAACATTTACACGTGAGAAATAGAGTAATGAGAAACAAGACGCAGTCCTTGTTGCATCATTGGCTCAGAAGAATGTGTACAACTTCAATTTACATTGAGATCCTTTACTTGAATGTGTGAACTTGATTGTGGGGTCTAAAATACTTTTTCAAATTTTTTGTATATATTTTTTAATTCCCAGAACCAACTTCAAAGCAACTAGGTTGAAATCCAACAAATACGCCTTTTTGGTTAATAGCCAAAAAGTATATTTTTAAAAAGGTGTAAGCTTAGAAGAAAGACATGCCTCTTGCTCTGTGGTCCATTCTCTATGCTAGGACCCTCCTTGCAGGCACACAAAGACATGCCTCTTGCTCTGTGGTCCATTCTCTATGCTATGACCCTCCTTGCAGGCACACAAAGACATGCCTCTTGCTCTGTGGTCCATTCTCTATGCTAGGACCCTCCTTGCAGGCACACAAAGACATGCCTCTTGCTCTGTGGTCCATTCTCTATGCTAGGACCCTCCTTGCTCTGTGGTCCATTCTCTATGCTAGGACCCTCCTTGCTCTGTGGTCCATTCTCTATGCTAGGACCCTCCTTGCTCTGTGGTCCATTCTCTATGCTAGGACCCTCCTTGCTCTGTGGTCCATTCTCTATGCTAGGACCCTCCTTGCTCTGTGGTCCATTCTCTATGCTAGGACCCTCCTTGCTCTGTGGTCCATTCTCTATGCTAGGACCCTCCTTGCTCTGTGGTCCATTCTCTATGCTAGGACCCTCCTTGCAGGCACACAAAGACATGCCTCTTGCTCTGTGGTCCATTCTCTATGCTAGGACCCTCCTTGCTCTGTGGTCCATTCTCTAAGCTAGGACCCTCCTTGCTCTGTGGTCCATTCTCTATGCTAGGACCCTCCTTGCAGGCACACAAAGACATGCCTCTTGCTCTGTGGTCCATTCTCTATGCTAGGACCCTCCTTGCAGGCACACAAAGACATGCCTCTTGCTCTGTGGTCCATTCTCTATGCTAGGACCCTCCTTGCTCTGTGGTCCATTCTCTATGCTAGGACCCTCCTTGCTCTGTGGTCCATTCTCTATGCTAGGACCCTCCTTGCTCTGTGGTCCATTCTCTATGCTAGGACCCTCCTTGCTCTGTGGTCCATTCTCTATGCTAGGACCCTCCTTGCAGGCACACTAAGACATGCCTCTTGCTCTGTGGTCCATTCTCTATGCTAGGACCCTCCTTGCAGGCACACAAAGACATTTATGTCCCAGTAGCAGAAGGTCGCAGCAATAAAATGGCTCCTGGCAAAACAGTACAGCAGTGAGACTGCCATTATATTTTTGTCTTCCCATTCCCTGTAATGACTTTGAATAGCAGAAAACCGATAAAACTTTCATGCTCAGTTTTCTCGAAACAAAATTTCAGATTCTTGTGTTTACTCCTAGAAACTTGCTAATATCTTAACTGGTCTGTGTCTCTGTAGGCCTACTTTGAGAAAATGTCTGTTACCTTGTAGGGTAAAAATTCAACACCAAATGCCTTAATGTTGATATACTGCAGGTCAATGTGGGTGGTACGCAGTTTACAACAGCTAGATCTTGTTTACAATCTAGTAACAGAATACAGTTTACAACAGCTAGATCTTGTTTACAATCTAGTAACAGAATACAGTTTACAACAGCTAGATCTTGTTTACAATCTAGTAACAGAATACAGTTTACAACAGCTAGATCTTGTTTACAATCTAGTAACAGAATACAGTTTACAACAGCTAGATCTTGTTTACAATCTAGTAACAGAATACAGTTTACAACAGCTAGATCTTGTTTATAATCTAGTAACAGAATACTTTCAAGTACCTTGTGGTGATTACATAGAAACCAAAGAGTACATAACAGATCATAAGAATAATGTTGTCAAGAATCAGTCATAATATATATCTGAACATTAAATGATGTTTGCCTCGCTAACCATTTCTGCTAAGTGTCAAAATTCAGTTCAGTTTAGTTTAGTAATGATTCATTACATTTACAAATTGCCGCATCAGCAGATTTGCAAGTAATAATTCAAAAAATATAACAAATAATCCGCAGTATTAAAAGTACAAACACGATATGGTCATGCACTGTTTCTTTGTCTTTCAGTCTTAAAGCAATCGCACAACATTGGTAAAAAGTATTGTCCATGGGCCAACACTTTGTGTATCACATGTTATATATAAAGTAACAAAACTGTGAAAATTTACGCTCAATCGGTCATCGGTGTCAGGAGAAAATAGCGGAAAAACACACCGTTGTTTTCGCACGTTTCGCACATTTCGCAGTGTCATGACATGTGTTTAAAATAAATCTGTTATTCTCGATATCGAGAATTGATAACCGTAATCTCTGTAAGTTATTTGTAAATCTGAGAACTTTTAATTTTTGTTCTGTTCAGAAAGTGTCCAATGGCTTTAAAATGAAAATCATGACTTTGGACAGTCCTTCTGAGATTTCTTTTGTTCTGGAGTGCTGACAAGTATTGACAGAATTAAGTCGTTTTATCAAGACTAATTGCCAAGAAAGAATAACAAAGTGATTGTGAAGAATCTTCTTAAGATTGGAGGGTGCAGTGAGACAAGACCCACTCTTGCAACCGATATTCAAAGAGCATGTTTTTATATACGTTCAATACCTGAGCTTCTGATTATCAGTTGAAGCTTGACTGGACACACTACAAAGCTGGGTTTTCACTGAGTGGTTTGATGTAACCTGTAAATGTGCTGAGTAAATCCTAATGGACAATTTACAGTTGGCTTGCCATTTTTCAATTTTATTGATTTGTTTTCATTTACTTCACATTTATGGTTGAACTGTACCGCACTGCTCACTTTGAGAGAAAATGATAACCAATGAGATTGTAATTCCTGGGGGCCTCGTGTTGATTTCAAACATCATGCATGTAGCAGGATTTAGTGGGGGGTTTCATAGCATCAGACCATTCAACTTGTGTTGATTTAATTGTTGACATTCAATTATTGTCAAATGCACTATCAGCACCAGTATCAAACAAATACCATGGTTGGATGCAACATGGAACTCTGATACAGAAAGTATCCACAATTTAGAAACACAATTCTGTACAATATCCAACCGGCAGGAAAAGTCCCTCTGTCATGATACTCAAACCTCATCATGCTAAAGGGAACCCCAACCCCAATCCAACCCCCTTCCAGCTATTACGACTTACCGTTTCACTTCTTGAATCTGTGAGGTTATCTCCCAAGCCTGGCTTTCCTCCATTCATCCCTCCTTCCCTATCTTCAATCACTAGATCGATTGGCATCTTCCCTTTTAGACAATTTATGTATCGATGGCAGAAGTTGTCACACAACTCATGTACCTATAAATGGAAGTAGGAAAAAACCCATTAACATTAACATTGAGTAAACTTGCTTTTGGTAGCATAAAAAAATACATTCTTGCAATAGTAAAGATCATAAAAGAAAGTACACCAATCAGTATAAGGTAGGTGCCTGAATTATTTCCTTTGCGCATCTCATTCACATTTCAATTTGAGAGAATCTTGTATTAACTCAAAGAGTGTGGATCAGCATCACCTAACCTGTCCACTACACACAGCCTGAGGTATTGACTACCACAATGCTGTGAACTACACAGGGAAATAGACTTCCAAAATGGCACTACCAAGATTGGTTGTGGTGTAGTGATGATACCGGGTCAATTAGGTCAATATATCAGTTTCTTGGTCAAAACAACCAAACTTGCGTACTTTTAACAGGTCCCAAAGACACTAGACTTACAAAATATTCTCTATTACTTTCCTCTTAAGTAAAAATTACACAACGTTTCACTCTGAATCCATTCCAACGTCTTATTACATGATTGATGAACATTTAACAATTCCTGACACCTTCTAACTGGGGCTATTTTAAGATTTGATAAGCAAATCAAAGTTGCCGGAAGTGTTCCTTTTTTCCCATAAAACTCAAGATCAGTCACTGACTCATTGACACAGTTAATGAAAATACCAGGTAAAAAGAAATGTGTTTGCATCAAAAAGGGTTAAATATTTTGTGAATGATTACCGGTTATTTGTTGAGTAGAAAACAAGTGGAAATACCCATTAAGATTGTTCTTTTTCACACTTGATGACCTTGAGTATATTGAAGGCATGACATGCATATTATTCTCTCATTGCTAAAGGAAGATTTCCAACTCCTAAATGCTACAGGAACCAATTCATTATTTCAGTCATACGAACCTCTATGATTAACGCTAAGTTTAGTACTTCATAAAACACAACGTTAACTGCCACTAACAATTGAATGGAACCTGTGCTCAACACATTTATTTGCACTTGAAGGTGGATCAAGAGCTGTGTGTTACCCAAAGCAGTCATGTTTAGACAAATAATGTTATCTGACCTAATTTCCAATCATATGGAATCATAAAGCACATGTTTTATTAGAACATGAGACAATGTCTGAAAACAGAGTTCAATTTTATTATGTGCATGTACTCTACACTAATTATTAAGAATACAATAATATACACAAGAACAGATCTTAAGTATTGATACAGAATCAACTTTTAACCCTGCACTGATGTGTGATAAGCATTCCTCTGTGCTTTCTGGAGTCCTGCTGATTTTATTGGTTTGGGAGGGGGTCGTTACTAGTTATTCAATTCAAACTAACATACATGTTCATACTCCATGAAATATATATCAATGTAAAGAAGTATTGACATAAACTGAGGTCTTAAAAAGCAGAAGTACTCCATGTACTACTTCCAAAATGTTGATATCTTTGGATGATCTAATAAATTAATTTTACAAACCAGCTACTAGATAATTCAGTAATGGCGTACACATGTATCACAAATATTTGAAGTTTCCCATTTTGTATTTTTATCTCCACTTAATGACTAAGAATCCATTCAAATGAATACCCCAAGCTCTATGTGTGCAACACACCGTATGTCGCCAACGTAATTGAACCGGATCTTCTAAATTCTGGCCTCTTAGGAAATGTCTCAGTGATTTCTTTATTTGTTACCATGGAGGAAATCTGACAGATCAACATTAAGTTACAACAGTAACACTCATAACCACATATTCTCAATTTACATAACGGATATTTCATGACCTTGACTTGAATCTGAGTTATGGTACACAATTATGAGCAGCCTAAATGAACTGCGAAACCTTACCCAGGTCTTGGGTAAATGGCATCAAACAATATGAGTAATCAGGCCACATTTCTCATGAGCAGCCTAAATGAACTGCGAAATCTTACCCAGATCTTGGGTAAATGGCATCAAACAATATGAGTAATCAGGCCACATTTCTCATGAGCAGCCTAAATGAACTGCGAAACCTTACCCAAGTCTTGGGTAAATGGCATCAAACAATATGAGTAATCAGGCCACATTTATCAGAGTGTACTTTACAAAAGGAAAAAAAACGACCTCTCTCTTCTATTGAGTAGTGATTTATGCTCGGATGAACAGTGACAGTTGTAGAAACAGTTGTGGCAATGTTGTGGAACTTGTTTATTGGCAATGTCTGACCCCGTTACTGAGATATTTCATCTCCCTAGAAGATTGTCTTACTCATATTGGGGGGTCGGCTAAAGGGTCAAGGTTACTGTCAACATTACAGGAGGGGGAGATACCTTAACGGAAGAAGGGGTGGAAGGACAAGGGGAGCGTAGAAGGACAAGGGATGGAAGGATGGGTGATAAGATGGATGAGGTTTTAAAACCAATAATGACTACTAGTTGACAGTCATTGGGAAGTCTTGCTTAGTGTCAAGGTGAAGGATGGGTGTCCCTTATGAATGCTTTATTCTGTCTTAGAGTACAGTCAAAAGAGCTAATTGAATCAACTTCCTCAAAGTGTGATCTATCATCACTATAACATCCTCTGCTTCTAACTTCATACAACCGGTATTTGTTGTTACTTTCATCAATTACTATTAAGCAGAAAATATTGCTTAGCACTTGACAGGGAAGTGGCACTAAACAATTATCATTACATGTAGAGCCTAGTGACTTGTTGGTTGGTATGTTTCCTTCCTCTAATGGTATAAGTGGAACCTAGTTCTGCTAAACAAGTTTTTCTGTTCCAAGGGAATTTGTGAGTCAGGCTGGTGTATGGAGTCACCACCTGATGGTAATTTTGCTTACCACATACACCAATGAATCTACTGTCATTTCAATGACTTTCATCAGGGCACAAGATTGGTGTCTAATAAAGTGTGTATATTTAAACAAAACAAACAAGCTTTATTATAATATTTCTTTTCATAATATATTTAGCAAAATATATAACATCAGGGCATTCCTAAATTATTAACACATGTTACAATTTGTGATACTTCCATTCTCAAATTAATTTGTTAAAGAAAGGTTTTGGAATTCAAGTTCAATCAGTGATTACAACATTTTAATGAGCTCTCTATGACAAATATGAGGCTCAAGAAAAGTTGGCTTTTCTCAGAGGTTACTCTATGATTTATGCATGTTTTATTCTCAATGTTAAATGCATTAGCATGTTTAGCACAAATAAAGTATACCAAAATATTACCAAACTGGGATATGAGTACAGTATATAAAACTTTCACTGTGTGTAGTTTGTGTGCTTAACATAAGATCACACTGAACTAATGATTCTCCAGGCAGTGAAATAAAAATGTATTTAATTTGCAGAATGTGGAAGCCACATCCAGTTCATACCAATGCCCTTTTATGGTGTGTGGGGGAAAACTTTTACAGAACCAAAAACCGTATGGTTGACCTGATTTTACTATCAGGAAATAATATTGAAGTCACAGCTGTATCTTAATTGATGTTGAAATAAATAATAATAAAGTTGACTCAATAAGTGGGATTCTCTTTGATTTGATTGCATTTCTTGATGGAGGGAATGCAAAGCGGTTCAGGAGTGTAAGATGCTGCTAACCGTAGTTCATAACTAGATAAAACAGATTGTGAAATGAGTTGGTTTTCCACATTGATGTGTGTATGTTTCTTGATGAAGAGGTAGGAGTGTAAGATGCTACTAACCGTAGTTCATAACTAGATAAAACAGATTGTGAAATGAGTTGGTTTTCCACATTGATGTGTGTGTGTTTCTTGATGAAGAGGTTTGAGTGTAAGATGCTACTAACCTTAGCCCAAAACTAGGAGCCAAGGTGTCCCGACCCGACTGCTTGCTGACCAAAAATAACAGGTGCGTTTGCGTTTTTCTGCATTGTCATATCACTCTCAGCATGTCGCTCGCAAGCCCCCCCCCCCCCCCCCCTCAAACGATGCCCTATGCCCAAGGACCCCGTCGAGCACCGTAGTAACTCAGGAGCACCACACGATGAATCATGGTGCTCTGTGAATAATTGTGCGAAGAAAATACACTTCCTGGGTTCTTCTTGGCTGAAGATTGCGTCGTGCTGCTAACTAACGCTGCATCCTGTTGCAAGGAGGGGGGGCTGGCGATGTTACTGCTGCTAGTAATGTTTGCTCAGGGCTTTTACCTATTGGGTAGCCGTAGTAAATACATGCTTCAATGAATGTACACATGGTGTGTATTAGGATTGTGTCTAGGTCTGAAAAAGGTCCGAGGCAGTTCGCAAACAGTATCTGAATGTATACACTACGCTATACATTATAAACAATAGCCTGCGTGCGTTTGGAAAGAAATTCTTTCTTCACAGTTATCATTATGAACACAAATCGCATAGTCATATCTTTGGCCCTTAATAATACTAATAATAATAAGACTTGTAATGCGCACATATCCACCTTGCTGGGTGTTCAAGGGTGTTACCCTTGAGTAACAATTAATACATACTATTTTTCAGAGTTGCACCCCAAAACAATAACATTCTTTGCATCTCGTTTCATTGTCTTTAATTGTCTGTATCAGATGACAAGAGAACCAGAAGTTATAGGTAGAGTGTTGGTCAATACATTGTAAATTGATTCCTAATTTGAAATATTGACAGATTTGGGTCTGATCCTTAACAAAGTGTAAGAGACAACAGAGGTAATTGCCTTCATGCCCTCGGTCATTTCCATAGTGGCCATTGAAGTGTTCAGCTAAATGTAAAAGCTCATAATACACAAATAATCTCACCTGCAGATTGGTAATACAGAGGTTTTCAATCAAAAAGGAAAGAAAAACCAACCAATGTATCTAGCCAGCAGCCAAATATTGTTTTTATTTATCTAAAACAGCAGTTTTAAAAACACTCGTATCTTACAAATCAATTCATAACTTACGAGAAGATCTTTTTTAGTACTTTCTGAATTAATGAGATGATTGATAGATTGATTGGTTGATAGATTGATAGATTGATAGATTGATAGATTGACAGATTGACAGATTGACAGATTGGCAGATTGGCAGATTGACAGAGTGGCAGATTGGCAGATTGGCAGATTGGCTGATTGGCTGATTGGCTGATTGGCTGATTGGCCGATTGGCCGATTGGCCGATTGGCCGATTGGCCGATTGGCCGATTGGCCGATTGGCCGATTGGCCGATTGGCCGATTGGCCGATTGACCGATTGACCGATTGACCGATTGACCGATTGACCGATTGACCGATTGACTGATTGACTGATTGATTGATTGATTGATTGATTGATTGATTGATTGATTGATTGATTGTACTAATCCTCTACAGATTATTTTCCCACCTTTCCAAACTTACATTTCCTACACGATTTAAGCCAATGGATCTACAGAGATTATTCAGTCAGATTTTTTTCCTCTGAAGCCAAGTGAAAACTTGATTTAAAAACTCAGTTCTAGGTTTTTTTGAAGAGCTGAATAAGCACAAAAAGTAAGCTACAGTGTCAACAAAAATCATAGTTCTTCAAAGAATATGTTTACCAGCAAAAACCATGTCATTCCGTGCTGCGCCTGAATGGTTCTGTAATGTTTCCTTTGAAAACATGCAAAATCATTCATAAATGGATATATTTTTTTATCATACCATTCATGTTCATACTTTTAAATAAATGAATAGAATTATATTTTACATAAGTGCAGTTTTGCAAGGGAGAATACTGACATTAAATCCTCAGGCAACCCAGAATAAATGCAAATTAACAAATCAAATGAACATATCCCTGACAGTGACATCCGAAAATGTTCAATACCTTTGCAAACTATTTCTACACCTGCTGTGCGTTCATTGATTTCTGAAGGTGGGGCTGTTGTTTACTACATCAGAGCATTGGATAAGAGACGACAGTGTTTTAAACATGTCCCTATTACCGTTAAAGAAATATTTGAACCCATGGCCAAAGATCACCAAAAACACACAATTTTTGCCTGGTTCCCTCTCTGCAAATTTATACCGACTTGCATTAATACTCTATCAAGGAACCAGACTAAATATTTCACTCCAACAAAGCACTGAATTCTCTGATACAGCATAGACAATAGAAACTATGTTTGTAGGCCATGTGCTAGTGACCTATTTATCGTCAACATTGAACTGAATACATCACAAACTTCAGTTCTTTCTCCAAGGTTTTTCATCTCGAGAGAAGTGACACAACACCGACATGCAAGCAGGAACTTCCCACAGTTTAAGTTAATGTGCAAGTATCCCTGGAGTTGCAGATTCTTTCTCATCACACAAAACAAGTTTTTTTCTTAAACTCTTTCATTTGACTCTAAAATCAGAAGATATATTTCCCACCCTGAAGACACAATAACCATACAACCACTGACAGTGATAGAGGATGCTTTTGTTTTTTAATTGATAATAAAACTATTTATTGAATTAAAAAGTTACATTAAAGTGCACTGGACACTAAAACATTGTGAGAAACGGGCCCCTAAATTAACATAGTTTTTGAATACCAAGTGTATTAAGAATTATTGTCATCTAAAATGCTGCAAGAAGGTCACTGACAAAACTTGGTAGATTCGAAAGAATGTGATTTGATGAAATTTACACACGCTGGATGTACAGTGATCATCTTGTCAATTGGAATAACATGAAGTCTACTTTTAAAACCAAACTTTAATGGTTAGTCTTCACTAAACACTATTTCCAACAAACCTAAGAGAATTTCTAGAACTTCAACGGTTATATTTGAGTGGAAACAAAAAAAGCAACTTATATAATTAGACATGGATTTTGTACACAAAGATGGCTTTATTTCAACAGGCGCAATAGGAATATGCAACAGTTATTTATGAGTCATTAAATTCTTTTTCCTTGACTTTCAGACAATGCTGATTGGTTTAGTCTTTGTCTTTAAGATAAACTGCTTCTTTGTTTTGAAAAGAACTAAATGCTTTTAGGATTTTGTTTTTTTCTTCAGAACTAACCATTAATTGACAACACGATAAGACACCGTAAGACACATTCCAGTTCCACTAGTGAATCCTCACTCTACCCTCCCTCAACTTAAACAAATACAATTACTGAACGCATCTGTAAAGTATCCCCCGTTGACATTGATGTGCATCCCAAAATTAACGTAGCTAGAAAATACAATTAGAAAGAAAACCGTGTGGGATGTAGTGTAAAAGAAGCTTGGCAAAAGGACTTGCGCTGACACATAATCAATACGCAATACCACTAAAAGATAGTGCATTATCATGCTGAATCTTAACGATCGAATTCTGTCAGTTCACGAGACAAAAATACACAGCGCTGAGAGGGGTTTTGTTTTTATGAATTTTGAGGGGATTTTATAAAACTTGGAAAATGGGAAGATATTGATTCCTTCTTTTTTCACAGGACTCATGAGTTTTGCTGATTTTAAAAAACTGTACATTTGATGAATACGTCAAAGTGAAACAACCATTGAAAGCATAAAGGTTGAATGGCAACCATCAGTCATGGTGTCTTAGACTTACTGTACATCAAGGTCACTTGAATTCCTCTTGAGTTATTTGGAAAACTGTAAGCAATGGTTAACTTAATACCATAACACCTTTGGTTTTATACCACAAATTGCAGGTATACATTTAGATGTACATGTAAAACACTGAGTCTATCACACTAAATAAATAATCAGCGTAAGTATCTCGGACAATGTGTTAAGCTTCATCTTAAAAAATGACAAGATGATTGTCTTGCCACTAATTACAACAAAGTTAAGTGTCTATATAAATCAACAATTCATGAAACAATCCTAAAAATTAATGATAAAAAAGGGAAAATTCACATACAACCAGTGTGGTATCTTGCCTGCCAGAAAATGCCCTGAACAAAGTTACTTGTATTAAAAACAACAGAGTGAGTGGAATTGAAGTTGCTTACCTTTTCCAACTCTAATAAGTGAAACCTCAGTACCTGAATAGACTGAATCATCTGTGAATCAAAAAACCACAAAGAAACCTTTAAGTGACAACAAGTATTAAATGTTTTGTACAGTATATGACAGCAAGGATAGTTTTATAAACACCTCCTATACTCTTCAGATTGGTTCTGACAAGAACAGTGTAATCCTCATCAAAACTTTGGTTAAGCCCAAGTGCACCGCCTGTTATCTAAAAAACCACAGAGTATTGACAGGACAAGTTTGGACTAGCTGACCAGAGAAATGGAGGCACTGCGTGGGTTATTAACATAGGATATGGATAGCAATGGAATTGCTCAGAAACTCTTTGTGTGAATGTGTAAGAAATATAACATCACAAAAATGATTTGCTTGCACCTTTAATTATTTTTGACAACAATGTGTGAAAGAGTCATAACATATTTTTACACTCTTTGATTTAAGGAACACAAGGACAAAATGAATAAAAGATGAAGCTTTCTGTGTGAAAAAAAACCAGGAATTTGATTTAATGACCAACAATTTTGTAGCAGATCCTTAATTCTTAACTGGGAGCAGTTGAAGCTTTCTCACAATAGATGGTATTATACAAATTGCTTAGTTTCATTAGTAGACTCATTAGCTTCAGAAGAACTTTCTCTTTGAGCTTAAATGCTATTAGGAAAGAATAAAAATGAAATCTATTAAAACAGATGGGTTATTTTTCCCCAAGATAACTGATTTGTATCAAGATGCCAACAAACCAACACCATCTGCAAGTTTACCCAAATAAAAGTTTCAGAATTGTTTTTCTTCAAACCTGCTAGGGATTTTTTCAATGGAGTAATTCTCCATTTCATTAACATTTGTATGAATCAAACCTCTACACATGAATTAGATTAACCATTATCCAAGGAATCCCAAAACAGATTTAAGGCAAACAATTTATTGTGGATAACAAACAAATCTTCAAATTTACATCACTTAAAACCTCCTTAGCCAACTAAATCCCCCCATATTACTTGAGACACTAAAGTTGTGACTCAAGCATCGCAGACCTATGAAGGAACACTTTAAGGAATACAATTGTACCACTGTGTGTAGTAAATCAAACAGAGTGACAAGCCACTTGTAAGGTTAAATATCAAACAAAATCTCACAGGACATAAAAATGACAAAGGTGAAATTTATTCCTAGATAAGTATGGTACATCCTTCCCAAAACCCATCGGATTGAGCAGTGAACTATCTTACTCCTTCAAGTTGACTGGAGTCATCACCACATTGTCTCTAGCTAGTCACAATCAAGACAGAGTTCTGACAACCGCCTAGCGTTAATGTTGAAATCTCAGGGATAAATGCTCTGTCTTCAGCAGGAAATCCAAGTGTCATTTTTAATAAAGGCAGTTTTTGGTTGTCGTGCTAATCTGCTTGTGTTGGCAGTTTACCAAGTTCAAGAGCTTATGATCAGTATGCTCTTAGTATATGAAGGGATTTCTTCATTTTTTGTGGAGGGAAAATTAAACCCTTTGATTTCCATAATTAAGCACACACTGTAATTTTATGTACACAAATTAATGGAGTACATTTAATTGATGTGGTGGCAGTGGTGGTGAGAAGTGCAAGTAAACCTAAAATCCAAAACAGTTTGAAGAAGAGTCCGAACTTTTCAAAGGTATACCAAGATTAATATCCATATCAATGGTTCTACATGTAAATAGTCAATCAATTAGTATCCCATAGATGCTTAGTTCATGCAGAGATACACAGGTGTATATGTAGGAAGGTTGTTTATGGTTTGAGTCTGAACATTTATTTCTGTACAGTCTTTAGGGTACAGCACAGGCAACCATGAGGCTCCAATTTCAGGATTCTGAGCTAACAGTGCCCTGCTGTAAAGCGCACCAGTGTTAGTGAGAGCCAGTGTAATTCCAATAACTAGTTGGGGTACAAAAAAAAACTCTTAAAATACATCATGAACAATTCATTAACAAATCGTTTAAAAAATTGATTGAATAGGGTTTTTAAAACCAAGGCTTAAATTTGCCTGAAGGAATTACTTCGGTTTTACGCCACAAGATAAGCCTTGATTTACTTTCTATTTTTTCAGTACATTCCCGAGTCCTGTGAAAAATTTCACAGGCATATTACTCGGGTGGGATTCGAACCCACGACCCTTGCAATTCTAGAGCAGTGTCTTACCAACTAGACTACCGAGGTTGCCCGTTGGTAAGACACTGCTCTAGTATTGCAAGGGTCGTGGGTTCGAATCCCACCCGAGTAATATGCCTGTGAAATTTTTTCACAGGACTCGGGAAAGTACTGAGTATACAGTGCTAACACACATCGGTGTATGGGTAAAAACCAAAATTACTATTCTTTATCCCCGATGCAAATTTAACATCTATTATATCGTTGCGGTACCCGCTGCCAAAACATAGGATTCGAACTGCCTCTAGCTACCGGGCAACCTCGGTAGTCTAGTTGGTAAGACACTGCTCTAGAATTGCAAGGGTCGTGGGTTCGAATCCCACCCGAGTAATATGCCTGTGAAATTTTTTCACAGGACTCGGGAAAGTACTGAGTATACAGTGCTAAGACACATCGGTGTATGGGTAAAAACCAAAATTACTATTCTTTATCCCTGATGCAAATTTAACATCTATTATTTCTATTTTTTGCTAGAGTTTGCTGCTTTCACAATAAGAAATCAAATACGGGTAAATAGCCTAATGCTATCTAAACCCTTACCCACTTACTAAACCCTTACCCACTTACAACCTTAACTCAAGGCCTACAGTAACAGCATCATTCCTAATTGCTTTATCCGTAATGGTTAAACTGAGTTAAGTATATAAAGGAACAAAACTTACCAAACTATCAAGTTCTTCATTACTGGAGAAGTACTGCTTGTCAGCCCTTGCCTGAATACAAAATAAAACAACCTTTTTTAAACTCAGTTTCACAGCAATACCTTGCCCTATTATTGTTAAGTATTAGAACTACAATATAAACACTTGAAAATAGGACAATTGTTTTTTGTTTCTATTGGTATTAAAATAAAATAAAAACTGTAAAAACAGCTTGAATAGTATGAGATGTGCCCCTCAAATAAAAATGTCAGATTATGTACAAGTTGTACCTGCCTGAAAAATCAGACTTTGGTGCTTTTTAGTAACATATGATACCACAGGTGTAAATGTCTCTAATAAACTGTTTTACCTCTGTGATCAGCAAACAGTGTGGTGGGTCACATGAATAATAACTATCTGGAAAGTCAGATGGTAGCATTAAAGGAAAGTGATGATTAATTCCTTCTTTCTTACCTGTTTAGCGAAGACAGCGATATCTTCATTGAAGGACTCTGATGAACAAACGTCACCACCGGCCACTCCTGGCTCACGAGGCGTACAAGTTGCAAGCTCACACTTCTCAAAGATTAGTGCAAGAAGGGGAAATAATGGATGCCTGTAAGGGACAAATCAACATACATTTTTAATTTTGTTTTATTTTTTTATACAAACTTTCGTCCAATGTCAAAAGGAAAATTATGAATAAAGAGGATTAAGTTTATTAACATAATGAAAGTACAAGTTTTTCATCTCAGCATTTGGTTCTTGAAAATTTGAAACATTTCAAAAGAAAAAATTCTTCAACATCACACATGTATTTTGTCAGGCCTGATGTATCATAAAACAAACACCTATATTTAGCATTAGACTTGTAACCTCACAACCAAACATTTCGAGCAGTCACAAGGTTTTCGCAGCATTTGTTTGAAGATTTTACAATATTTTTGTTCAACTTTAAATTCCAAACAGGTACCTCCTCTTAAAAGTTCAACAAATACACAACAGGAAGTTGTCTATTGTCTATTGATTTGAAATTTAAACCTGCGCAGATAAATAAACCAACTAATTTGTTTACCACTGTTTAGTGATGTGTTACTTGAGAATGTTCTGAGATAAGAGGGCAAAGTGAATGTCATATTGGGAACCTTGTCAGTGGAACTGTGGTTTTTCAGGCTCCTTTGAAGTCTGCTGAATAAAATTGCAATCACAGTCAGTTAACTTAAACCTGCCATCAGAAATAACGGATTTTTTGCACAGGGTATTCAGAGGGCATTAACATCATACATAGTCCAATGCTATGGTAACCTTAAGTAGGTCATGCAACCAGTGAATGGATGAATCTAATGGTTTGCTTTTAATTAAGCCAAGGTTTAAAATTAGCCCTGTACCACAGGGACACCCTGCCAAGTCCTGACGACTGGTTGGATTGCTCCATCAGATTGCTCCGTTGGATTGCTCTCCATCGGATTGCTCCGACCATGGATAGACGGAAGGAGGAGGGGAAAGTATAATCTGGTTTCCAGCCAGGAATACAAATTGCAAGGGGGAATTGGTTCTCCAACCTACGTATTTTCCTTTCCCACCTTAAACGGGTGCCTGAAATAACTACAGACTGAGGAACTGAGAGCGAAGGAAGGGAAATTTAGAGTAATAAATCAATGAATGGAAATAGTCCATGTCAAAATGAATGTCACGTATTCATGAAAAGGGATTTAACACAAGAACTTTCACACATCACCTTGTAGTCTTTACACACTTTAAAGTTTACACTTTAAATGCGCTAACATTGAAAAGAACTGTCACGAACCAAACAAATTCACTTGTCTTTTTCTGTGAATGTTTTTTTTAGTACATAACGTTTAAATATTCCATAGTTTGTTTATTCTCTCTGTATGAAAATCATTCCACACAATTTCACTTGCAGAAGGTAGTTAAGTCATGTTAGCAGTTTGAATGAACTGAAAGTTATACATGTTACTAACAGGTATAATTTTCAGTTGATTTGTTATTTATTTAATGGAATGGAATAGGTAGTATTTTACACAGCCTTTGTATATTTTGCAAAAACATTTGACCTGTAAATATTATTTTGCAAATTTAACAGTTCTGTTAAGTGTCAATACAATTATTTAAAGAAACTTGAAGCAAAACACAAATTTAAAGCTCGTCTGCATTCAAATATTGTTCCTTGTCTGTAACAAAGAACATCCATTTAAAAGAAAATATTGGTAGAATTAAAGAAAATTCTTCTTTTGGATTTGCTGTCTCCAAAAGACATCAGCCATTTGAGCAAATAAAAATAAGGTCAACTGAGGCGTTGTGTCTTTTTCTTCTTCTGCCTAGCGGCCGAGGGCCGGCCGGTCGTGTGTAAATTTGGAACACGTTTTGATTGTATTATGATTCATGCTTTGACCCTAAGCCACATCCTTTCATCAGAACTGTATGGACACACCATACAGTACCACTCCTCTACACATAAATACAGGCAATGAGCTTCATCCAGTAACTTTGCAAAGCGAAACATTTACAGTGAACATGTTTTGTGCAAACTGAATGGAAGAATTGAGTTGAAAGTTATGACTTCTGGGCAGTATGTGATGCGTTTTGTGTAAGCATTCCGCTGAAATGCTCACAAGAGCAAGATTGATATATAGTTACTTTTTTCACCCAAAATAAAAAATAGAGAATGACGAAAGGAGAAACACTAATTAATAATAATAATAATAAATGTTTGTTCTACTATATTTAAAGTATGAGGACAACTTCTCGGGATAAATGTTTTATTTAGACAAGGCTTTGAAATTCTATCTTTTTGCACATTCTTCGTAAGAATCTAGGCTAAACACACTCACACATTACTGATTCACAAAAAGGGAGGACAGGACTCTACATACATTGAAGCATCTCCTTCAAACCTCTATTTGTTTACACTGATGGTTGTATCAAGTAAAGAGCATAATCCCTCAGGGATAGATGAACAATAAGGCTCATTATTACAGATACCACCACAAAGCACAAACTCATGACACATTGGGTAGGTTTTGTGGATTGGGAAATTGATCATTCCTGGCTAAAATGTAAATTATGCATTGAGGTTATAAAAATGATTTTCTGCTATATAATCTTTCCATAAACAGATTCGCAACTAAGCACACACAATACTAGCTTATATCGAGAAAATATTAATCTTTTCCAGACTATTTGGTTTTACCCCTTACACCAATTGGTAAGCACTATACATACTGTGTGCTTTATGAGTCTTCAAACTCACAACCTCTTCACTCTATTAAATGCAGATGTCTCTACTATTAGACCACCGCCTGTGCACGATGAAAAGAGGCCATGTAAAGTTAGCAGTGGGTTCCACAAAGACAAATAATGCAATAAGCCTACTTGTATCATGAATGAATTACACAATATTATACCTTACACTATATTAGTATACCTCACACAAAATTGAAGATTAAATACATAATTTAAAGGCTCATGATTGACCAACAACTGAGGTCAACTTTGACTACCTCACAGCAAAACAAAACAAAACATGGTAAATTGAGCCCGTAGTTAAAAATCTTACCTTTAAAGAAAACCTAAAATTCACATTCCTATAGCTCTGCAACATGGTTTTTAGCCACGATTTGGTAAAATGGTATCCAAATTTGATGGAATTCAGAAAACATGTCTCCAAATCATTCACAAGACATTACATGTAGATTAAACAGGGTGTCCTAAAAGGTACCCAGACACCCCTCTGGTTTTACACAAAAGACCAACCAACCAACAAATAAATGAACAATTAATTAATGGTGTGGAAAAATACACAAATAATTTACCCATATATGGCATCTTTGTCTCTTTTGTGTATGTCTGTTACCCCTGTTGATACGGGTGTCATGACATTGGCTGTATGGCTGGAATAGAACTGTGGGTGGCCCACTGCTGGAGCATGGTTCAGCTGTGGTATGCTGGGTTGGCCGTAAGCCTGGGAATAGTGAACTGCAGAACGTGGGGCGTGGGCTTCATACATTGATGTAGCTGAAGATTCTAAACCTCCGTAATGGGGCAGACCATCATCATGATACTGAAATAGCAAGAAATTAAATCAAAGATTAAATATTACAACATCACTAAGTTAATCACAATCTTTAATTAAAGGTTTACAAACAAAATTAGTTTCACTCTTAACAAAACTAGTTTGAATTTTGTTTAATGAGGCCAATATTTGCATATTGGTTAAAAGTGTCTGCAGGTTTACTCTTTAAAAACACTATTTAAATGGAGGTTTTACACTGAGCTTTAAATACATTGACCAGGTGGGTATCACATACAATAAACACACTTGAGCAGAGCCATGGGCCAAATTTCATCTAGCTCATGATAACCACAAACTACTACCGCAGCCAAATATTATGCCACAATTGGGTTACCAACCCAGCACCATTAGAGGCAGTGAACACTATTGGTAATTACTCAAAATAACTATTGGCATAAAACCTTACTTGGTAACGAGTAATGGGGAGTGTATAAAACATTGTGAGAAACGGCTCCCTCTAAAGTTACGTAGTTTTCGAGAAAGAAGTAATTTTCCACGAATTTGATTTCAAGACCTCAGAAAATAGATTTTGAAGTCTCGAAATCAAGCATCTGAAAGCACACAACTTCATGTGGCAATGGGTGTTTTTTCTTCTTTTACTAGAGAGGTTTCACAAGCCTACAGATACACATACAAAACACTGATACGTTGACACTGTGTGTGTTCACATGACGCATATCTGCGACTATCGTATTTTGCACACACATTAGCTACGAATACAGTCGCTCATACACATCATAGAAAAACGGATACTGTTTTGCAGCTTTTAGCTTCTTATTTTTCCCAGATCAAAAACATTTTCCATGGAATTGCTTTCACTAGGTAGTCATTTGCAAGCAAAAGGATGAGATGTACATTTGTTTTTAAAAGCAATATTTTAAACAGCTTTGAAGCCGCAGTCTTTATAGGAAGCTTTGGTGCTCCAGAGTCCACTCAGTCTGAAAACTGAATAAAGGTGTATTTGAATAAACACAGGGTTGAATGTATGTATTGACAACCCTGAGCCTGCAGTTTGTTCAATAACAATACTGTGCACCTTTTTATACAGTCTACATGTTTAAGTCAAATTGGCAGGTTTCAGTTAGAAAGATTAAGATGTTCACAGTAAAGCAGGCCACATGAGACTGGATTCCATAAAGTAACAAATTTCAGCTTATTACAATTGATTCAGGATGAAAAGCGGATCAGTCAGTTGAGCCAGCCCTCTTGTCCGTTCATATTACATTGAAAACAACAAGCTGAGTTACTTAGCACCATACAAAGTGTACAATATGGTCATGTATTAAGCCATGGCTCTAGTACTGAATGACTTCCAAAGTGTGCAATATGGTCATGTATTAAGCCATGGCTCTAGTACTGAATGACTTCCAAAGTGTACAATATGGTCATGTAAGCCATGGCTCTAGTACTGAATGACTTCCAAAGTGTACAATATGGTCATGTATTAAGCCATGGCTCTAGTACTGAATGACTTCCAAAGTGTACAATATGGTCATGTATTAAGCCATGGCTCTAGTACTGAATGACTTCCTAAGTGTACAATATGGTCATGTATTAAGCCATGGCTCTAGTACTGAATGACTTCCTAAGTGTACAATATGGTCATGTAAGCCATGGCTCTAGTACTGAATGACTTCCAAAGTGTACAATATGGTCATGTATTAAGCCATGGCTCTAGTACAGAATGACTTCCAAAGTGTACAATATGGTCATGTATTAAGCCATGGCTCTAGTACTGAATGACTTCCAAAGTGTACAATATGGTCATGTAAGCCATGGCTCTAGTACTGAATGACTTCCAAAGTGTACAATATGGTCATGTACTAAGCCATGGCTCTAGTACAGAATGACTTCCAAAGTGTACAATATGGTCATGTATTAAGCCATGGCTCTAGTACTGAATGACTTCCAAAGTGTACAATATGGTCATGTATTAAGCCATGGCTCTAGTACTGAATGACTTCCAAAGTGTACAATATGGTCATGTATTAAGCCATGGCTCTAGTACTGAATGACTTCCTAAGTGTACAATATGGTCATGTATTAAGCCATGGCTCTAGTACTGAATGACTTCCTAAGTGTACAATATGGTCATGTAAGCCATGGCTCTAGTACTGAATGACTTCCAAAGTGTACAATATGGTCATGTATTAAGCCATGGCTCTAGTACTGAATGACTTCCTAAGTGTACAATATGGTCATGTAAGCCATGGCTCTAGTACTGAATGACTTCCAAGTGTACAATATGGTCATGTATTAAGCCATGGCTCTAGTACTGAATGACTTCCTAAGTGTACAATATGGTCATGTATTAAGCCATGGCTCTAGTACTGAATGACTTCCTAAGTGTACAATATGGTCATGTATTAAGCCATGGCTCTAGTACTGAATGACTTCCAAAGTGTACAATATGGTCATGTAAGCCAT
Source organism: Asterias rubens (assembly GCF_902459465.1). Taxonomy (NCBI): domain Eukaryota; kingdom Metazoa; phylum Echinodermata; class Asteroidea; order Forcipulatida; family Asteriidae; genus Asterias; species Asterias rubens. The sequence continues at coordinate 461,920 of NC_047062.1, forward strand.
GGCTCTAGTACTGAATGACTTCCAAAGTGTACAATATGGTCATGTACTAAGCCATGGCTCTAGTACTGAATGACTTCCAAAGTGTACAATATGGTCATGTATTAAGCCATGGCTCTAGTACTGAATGACTTCCAAAGTGTACAATATGGTCATGTATTAAGCCATGGCTCTAGTACTGAATGACTTCCAAAGTGTACAATATGGTCATGTATTAAGCCATGGCTCTAGTACTGAATGACTTCCTAAGTGTACAATATGGTCATGTATTAAGCCATGGCTCTAGTACTGAATGACTTCCTAAGTGTACAATATGGTCATGTAAGCCATGGCTCTAGTACTGAATGACTTCCAAAGTGTACAATATGGTCATGTATTAAGCCATGGCTCTAGTACTGAATGACTTCCTAAGTGTACAATATGGTCATGTAAGCCATGGCTCTAGTACTGAATGACTTCCAAAGTGTACAATATGGTCATGTATTAAGCCATGGCTCTAGTACAGAATGACTTCCAAAGTGTACAATATGGTCATGTATTAAGCCATGGCTCTAGTACTGAATGACTTCCAAAGTGTACAATATGGTCATGTAAGCCATGGCTCTAGTACTGAATGACTTCCAAAGTGTACAATATGGTCATGTACTAAGCCATGGCTCTAGTACAGAATGACTTCCTAAGTGTACAATATGGTCATGTACCCTAACAACCTCTATCCCATCAAACTCCAACAGCAGGTTTTGTTGGGATTTGATGGGATGTGTACTGTACATCTCTGATATGGTGTTGGGATATGATGGGATTAGGTATGCAGGCCTTGGGTAACAGTGTTGGGGTTTGATGGAGTGGATGGAGTGGGTTAGGTGAAGTTGGAGTTTTGGGTAGTTATTTCAATGGATTAGGATAAATAAACAATTGATAAGGGTAAATAAACAATTGATAAGGCATGTAAGATGCTGGGGGTTGTGTGTGCTGCATTTTTTATGCACTGAAAAGTGAACAATGTATTTCTTGCATAATTATGGCAGACCATACCATTTATTTGCTGGGGTGTATATTTATTTTGGGGGTTAAATATGGCATTTTCAATAAAATTTATAACAAAGGCTATATCATAATGGAAAGCATTATGATGAAAAGGTAAGTAATATTATGTAACCTTATGTAATAATTTAGTTAACAATGGCAAGTTTTGCTATAAATAAGGGTGTTTCTGGGGCCTCATCCCAGTCTTACATTGACTGCACCGATTCACATGTGTTCCAGAGATTGTCTCAATCTGCAACAAAACTTAACAACTGAAGAAAGAGAAATATTAACAGGAATGGCGAAATCCTTAAAAGAAAAACCCGGCCAGAGTCTGAGTATGGAGGAAAGATCAAGAAGGGGAGTGGTGGAGAGAAGGTAAAGCCTACAGGAAAAAAGTAAAGGAAAGGAGAAAAGATCCAGAAGCCAGGGGTAAAGGCAAGGCCCTCTTTCGGATGACACTGCTCGCATGGAACGGCTCTATCAAGATGAGTTGCAGAGTCTCAGGGGCGGCAATACGTGCCAGTATCAAGGATGCTGGATTGAGTATGAGCAACAAGGTCTATCGGGCAATTGTTTGAGACATCAGACAGCGAGGAAGAAGAGTTCTGGATAGGGCTGTGTCGTAGGCTACAGCAATGTCTCCATCGTGCCAGGCAGTCGAGACGGAGGGAGAGACTTCAGAAGACGAAGGGGAAGAGGAGAACAGTGTTGAGGAGGAAACGGATGGGGATACAGGGCAGGAGGAGGAGAGAGGGCAGGAGGAGGAGTCAGGGCAGGAGGAGGAGACAGGGCAGGAGGAGGATACAGGGCAGGAGGAGGAGACAGGGCAGGATGAGGAAGGAGACGTTGCTGAAACATCAACTGCTGGACCATCACCCGACCATCAACCCGACCATCAACCCGACCATCTACCCGACCATCAACCCGACCATCAACCCGACCATCGACGCGACCATCAACCCGACCACCACCTAAACAACCAAGCATGAGGAAGAAGAGGACGAAGAAAGTTCTTCCTGCAGATTCTGATGACGACCCGGACCCCCCATCTGCGTACAACAAGATCATGCCCCTGATGAAGAGGGATGGAGTAGGTGTTTGAGGACCTCAGCTTCAGGTCATTCAGGGGGAAGAACCATGGGCCAACTTTCAAAAGGAAGAAGACTCCACTGGAGTACTTTTCAAGTTCTTTTCCCCTGGTGCTCTTCATCTCCATGGTCAAATGGACAAATCTGAAGCTGAGGGCCAGCCGACAGCAGTTGACAAGTCTCCAGGAGCTGAAGGCATGGTTTGGAATACACATATTGATGGGCCTTGTCAAAATCAACAACTGCAAGGATTATTGATCGTCGCATCCAGGGCTGAGGAACACACTAATCTCCACTACGATGAAGAGAAACAGATTTGACATCCTCAGCCAACATCTAGCATGCAACAGGCCAGAAGACGATCCTGAACTCATCCGAGACAAGGCCCATCGATATTTATCCAAGCGTACCAAACCCCTTTATCCCCTACAGCCGTTGTGGGACAAGGTTCGGAGACGTTGTCTCAAAAAGTACAATCCTGGCCGAGAATTAGCCATCGATGAAGCCATGATTAAGTATCGTGGTTTCAAATCCAGCGTGAGGAAGTTCTTTATGCCGCTGAAGCCGATTCGTGCTGGATTCAAGATATATGCAATAGCTGAGTCATCAACCGGGTTCTTCTTGAACTTTATGATTCATCCCCATGGAGAAAAGCCAGCAAAGATGGTGGATATTGCGATGGATGTAGCTAAGCAGCACTTGGGGAAATACCATCACATTTTCACTGATAAATTGTACACATCTGTAAGCCTGGCACGCTTACTTCATTCAAAGCGAACATACTTGACGGGAGCAGTGAAAAGCAACAGTAAGGGACTGCCCCACGACTTTTCACCAAAGCAAAATAAATTGAAAAGGATGAACAAAACAGCTCGGGGCACCTTTTACTGCAACTGTGTGGAAGGATAGCCGGGTCATGATGTTGCTGTCCACTGCTCACCAAGGATGGAGAGACCCGGTAACACACACCCTCAACAGAAAATGTACCGATGAAGCGACAGGTCGGTTGAAGGCCAAGGTCATCCCTGCTCCTCCTCAAGCAGTAGATTACACCAGATGCATGGGAGGAGTAGACCGAGGCGACCAGCTCCGATCTTATCATACCTGTGCGAGGAAGTCGCAATACTGGTGGCGGGGCATTTTGTTTTTCCTGATAGATGTCGCCAGAGTAAATGCTTGGTTGGCATTCAAGCATCACCACCCAATTACCACGAATGACAGCAGCAGTAGCAGTGACGAAGATAAGGAAAAACAAAATGTCCCCCAGACAACCAAGAAGACCACCCACAGCCAGTTTGTGTTGCAAGTAGCCAATGGTCTCATTGATGGATTTGCCAGGGGAGACACTCCAAGGCAAGTTGTAGGATCCTGCCCTGTCCCCGCACACAACGCTGCAGGCCACTTCTCAACAAAGATGCCTGGGCGGTATGCACGGTATTGCCGTGTGTGCAGGAAGAGGAACGTGACAACCAAGAGTGGCAAACCAAAGACAACGAGACAAGGCTGCCCAGTATGTGGAGTAAGCCTCTGCCCAGGTGAATGCTTCCAGCTGTACCACCAAGCCACTGCACCACCGGCTGACTCCTCCACTGCCACCAGCACCGAGTAAAGAAGTCCCAAGCCAGCCAAACTCCCAGTCTACTTCGTGCCATAACAACCCCCCTCCCACAACTCCCATCCCACCCTACCTCAAAGTCACCCTAATAAAAAAATAAAAAAAACACTAAATGTATAAAAAAAAAGGCAATGATGTAACGGTTATCTGTGAACAGCCAGTCGGTTAAAAGTCGCTGAATCTGAAACCATGTGCGAGGAAACATACACAGTAATCGGTCTGAGCCTACAAAAAACAATAATTTTTAGAAATTTATAAAAATATCTGCACTGAAACAGGTGTTGGGATTTGATGGGTAAGGCACTGCAGGCCCACACTCTTCATACTTTGTAGTAAGCCAAAAGTACACAACCCATCAAATCCCAACAGGTATGAGCCTGTTGGGATTTGATGGGATGGGTACTAATGCAGAATGTGTGCTGTTGGGATTTGATGGGTTGTGTACTGTGTACTAGCAGTGTTATTCCTTGGTGTTGGGATTTGATGGGATGAGGACTGATATTATAAAATATACTTAGGAGGTTAGGGTTTTAAGCCATGGCTCTAGTACAGAATGACTTCCTAAGTGTACAATATGGTCATGTATTAAGCCATGGCTCTAGTACAAAATGACTTCCTAAGTGTACAATATGGTCATGTATTAAGCCATGGCTCTAGTACTGAATGACTTCCTAAGTGTACAATATGGTCATGTATTAAGCCATGGCTCTAGTACAGAATGACTTCCTAAGTGTACAATATGGTCATGTATTAAGCCATGGCTCTAGTACAGAATTACTTCCAAAGTGTACAATATGGTCATGTAAGCCATGGCTCTAGTACAGAATGACTTCCAATGTTTGACTCTTCAGTCTCAAAGTGTGGGTTTCATATTCATCTGTCAAAGTGAGTTTTCAAACTTCAAGCTGAGCATCACATATAAAAAACAAATCAAAATTCATTCAGTATAACGAACTGTCTAGATGAGTGAAAAGATTTCAGAGAACATGAACTTTGAACTTGTTGTTTCTCCTAAGTGAAATTGTGGTTAGTGTATCAAGGGTGACCCATCCAAGTCAAATTTCTGTTCATTTCATTTTCAACATTCTATTGAGATGTTTATATAAGTTATAGTGACATTTTCAAACATTCATTTTCTTAGTTAAGTATGAGATCTTCAATTTAAAGCCATTATACACTTTCTGAACAGAAAAATAAATAAAAGTTCACAGTTTTACAACTAACTTACAAGGTTTACAGAAGGTAATGGTAAAAGGCTTCTCTTGAAATATTATTCCATGAAATGCTTTACTTTTTGAGAAAACATTAAAACAATTATCAATTCTCGTTAGCGAGAATCACGGATTTATTGTAAACACATGTCATGACACGGCGAAACATGCGGACACAAGGGTGGGTTTTCCCGTTATTTTCTCCCGACTCCGATGACCGATTGAGCCTAAATGTTCACAGATTTGTTATTTTATATATAAGTTGTGATACACGAAGTGTGGGCCTTGGACAATACTGTTTACTTAAAGTGTCCAATGGCTTTAAGTGTTGGGAAAACATATTAAAATGGGATTCCTTTTATGATTATTTCTCTATCATGAAATACAATCAGAAATTTTGAACATAATGTAAAGACTTACTTCAAATCATTTTGTGTCTGGTGTAAAAAGAGAGCATTTTACACAGGGGAGCCACTGTAGTACCCTATGACAGGCTGGCTGTCAGTGTTCATTAAATCAGACTTAACAAGGTTCAGTATGGACATATGTGCAATAAACTGGCAAATGTATAATCACTAACCCTGTACATGCACTCATAATGCACCTGCTGATGGATATAGGTTATAAAGCCACCCAGTTAATTTCTACCCAATTAATTTCAAACCATTATATTTTCAACCCCTGTGTTTCTTTTTCTCTTTATTTGGGGTGCAACCTGTCTTTGTTGACCCCTTGAATGTCCAGTTCTCTGAGCAGGTGTCAATATTATGATACAATAAATTATTGATTTGAGTTTGTCATATTATAGCTGGCCATAATATGAGATTTGATTACGTACGCCATATAGGCCTAGGCCTGTATTAGGTTAGGCTTTACTTGAACCAGTTGAGGTCTAATGCATGTAACATGTAGCAATAATTATTTCAATATTCCCTTATTGTACACAATTTAAGAAATTGGTTGCACTCCGAAGTGTAATAATATTGGTCATCTTTAGAGATTTGTAAATTATGTGGCTGACTTAAATACTGAGTCAAGCTACTCAAACAATCAAATATGTACATGCCATGGGCAGTGGGACAGGGGAATACAATGGTCAAAATGGCTGCAATTGTCAAAACATTTACAGAAGAAGTGCTCAGTAAAAAGAAAACAAACAATAACATTCATTCAACAGAGAAGTCTTATGAGGTTCGGGGGTAAGTTCAATTGATAAATAATCGTCCTCTGATCATCAACAGAATCTAACGTTTTTAAGGGTTTTTTTCAGGCCTGGTGGGTTTTTTTTAACTTGTTTTAAAGCTGTATGTTTTATCGGTGCTGCTTAACAATTCGTTTTTTTTTTACCACAACAGTAGTCCATCTCAGGGGAAAAAAATGGTGTAAAATTCAAACTTTATAGTCTTTTTAAAACTTTTTCACAAATAAGGCCTATCTCTACTGTTAGTTTCAATAAAATGCTAGGTTTTTTTCCCCCTTTTACTTCCCCGTGAGTTCTGGATTATTTGTGTATATTCCTGTATTAGCATTCAAAATTAATTCAATCTCAATGCCCTTATTTTTTACCGCGTTGGGGCGCTCTCAATAATATTTTTATCACTTCTGGGGGTTTACCCCGGTGGTTCGTCCTGCACAGTAGATGAGTATAAAATAGGCGTTCCAACACATTTGTGCGTCGTAATATTAGGTTGCTTTACTGGTGGATTATAATGGCTCCTAAGGTCGTTTTTTCCGTGGTGGATATGATGTATTGTTCCAGTCTCTAAAAACTGTTTTGGGTATGAATGAATATACCCCCGAATGTGATACAAATACAATTGAGAGCGCCCTCACACGGTCAAAAATACATCGCATTAGGACTAATCAAAATCATAACATGTTGCTAGAATCAGACTAAAAACAAAATTTTTAAAAAGCCATTTTAGTCTATGTACATGATATTTATTATTAGACTTTAGAAGATTTAACAAGTTAAGTGTTGCTGCCATTATTGTAACTACCATTGATTTGAATGTGATAAGTGATTGTTTACCTAGTGTTGACGACACCCTTTAGGCCCTTGAAATTTGCTCTTCAAACACTTTTCCGTATCTTCTTCATTATTTTGAAAAACCATATTTGGGAAAGAATTTTAGATACAAAATATTTTACAATTTAATGAATATAAACGTAAACGCGTCTCCACACAATGAATTCTATTCTTTTTTTTCAGCAAATTTTGCATTTAAAGACAAAAACCCAAAAGAAAACATGAATTTGAACACCACTTTCACTCATCTTATGACAAAAAAAACAGTAGCCAAGGAAAATCATATTTAATAAGAAAAGAGTGAAACACTGGCAAGGATACACCAACCCAAGACATACATGCTAAAAGAATAATTTCAAGAAGTATTTGTCAATAATTGTATCACCATGTTGTCAATGCGTCTGTTCTCGCTAGCTCGTGTAGTGAAAAACCAATCAGATCACATCAAAGCACAAACTCAACCAATGCAATAAGTTTAGTCAACATCATTTTCAATAAAATTCAAACACACATCTTATATTTTATTTAATAACAAATCCCACACAAATAATAGTTACAACAATGACTATTACACAAGCATAATTGTAACTTGTACACAGATCAACAATGGTGGAATTTGCGGTGTTAATCTGTAAATGAACAGTCTCTAATAACACTGAACACAATAGAAATATGCACCTACCCTCTGTGCCATTGGGCTATATAGCTATTCCGCGTTGGTTTAGATCCAGAGCCGTGTTGTGAAGCTGCGGTTCTCTGCAAAAACCATCCGACGAAAACCTCTCTCAAATACGCATCCAAAGGCAATGTTATTTACCTCGTCCGTATCCAAATCAATCTGGGAAAGCCACAGAGACCGATGAACTCGTAGATATGTCAGTTATCCTGCTGTAAATTGACAGTTTCGAAGAGTAGATTCGATCACTTCGTCCCCGAGAAGGCAGCCATGTAATTTGTGAATTCACATGCACGTTCTTTTTACCGTGCGTTTATTCGACGTCCAGGGCATCCTATACAAACGTGTGGTATTATAACTGTGTACAGGTGCATCATAATGAGATGGGTAATTTCCGACGGCTGTTTTATTACGCTTTATATGTCAAAGTGAGGAAATCGAAATGTTTTAGTATTTATACTCAAATAATGTCATTCCGCCCGTGTTTTCCGAGTGGGATCTATTTCAAAACATATTTTCATAGTTACAAAACGGTAATCTTTTTTAAAATATTAAAATTATTTTATATATTTTTTCTCTTTTTTCCCTTTATTTTCCATGAAAGATTAAGGTTCAGTTTGGCAGTTCTTTGTTTTAAACTGCTACTTTTAACTTAGTTTGGTTTGCCTCTTTATGCTCATTTTTTACTCCTTATACAAATTTACTATAATATGAAGATGTTATGGACATTAACTATGAATGTATTTATCTTGTCAGGATGAGTCATTGGTTTTAGATGCAAAGGCCTGAATTTAATAATGGGTAAGATGTTATTATATATATTTTTTCATATTTGCTTCTTTTCTGCACACAGAAATCTCTAAAACAAAACCTGTGGATATTCACACATTAAAATTGAAGTGTGTTTGAGGTTTGTTAGTGTTTTTGGTGCGCAATGACATCTTTGTGTTTGAATGTTTACTACAACAGTCGTTGGGTAAACCTTAACAACTATTTTACGTTTTTACGAGGCAGCTGCGCAGTGAAGTGAACAGGCCAGTTCAGACATCTGTCAATCACTTTTGTTGCCATGACACTCACGCTTGATGGATGACATTTTGCAGTTTTTCATCCTTAGATATATATTTCTTTTAATTCCTCAATGTTCATCATCTTCTCACAAACACAAACTCAATGTTTATATATGTGCTTTTTCCCAAAATGTAAAATAACTTCGTTTTGTGGATTGTTTATCAGGTTTATAGTTTGGGTTTTATAAGTGGAGACAAAGATGGACCACTAGACAAACAACAATTTTAAAACTCTGAAATTGACTTCATACATTCGTCAGGCTAAAGTAGCGTGGCTAAGTCTAAGAGAAGACGTGCCGGCCAATCATCAATCTGCAGACTTTCCATAGACTTCTTGGAGGACCCTGGGTACTGGTGAAGAAGCTTGCACATTTCCGCTTTCGTACTTCTGCCATCACTGCGTGAAGTAACCTGAGATGGTAATTCTTCAGTATGAAGCACATGTGGAAACTGAAGTTTCTATTGTCACTTTTCTACCATTTTTATTTCTTTAGTATTTTGCTTTGTCGGGTGCCAGTAAAGACTGTTAATGTTTATCATTCCTACCCCTCTTTGCTACAGCCTTGATCCACAGAACGCCTTGAAGAAATTGTGTAAATTTTAAAATTCATTTAGAAAAAAAGTCTACAATGGGGGAATGCTTTTCATTGTGCTCCAATACAATTACATGTGGATAATTATTAATGTGAGGAAACAAAAATCTTTTGAGCTTATTATTAATCACCAAGGAGCTGAATGATACCATTGAGTTCTGACAAAAACCGTGAGAAAAATGCTTCATCGATATTACCGGTCACGCTAAACAGCGCCCTCTTTTGTTGAAAATAATAACCTCTTTTTGTTTTCTCGGCCCCTTCCCACTAGTGTGAAAAGTTATTATTACGAAATAGTTAGAGACCAACACACTGTTACAATTTGGGTTGTGAAGTGGACACTATTGGTAATTACTCAAAATAATTATCAGCATAAAACCTCACTTGGTAACAAGTAATGGGGAGAGGTTGATGATATAAAACATTGTGAGAAATGGCTCCCTCTGAAGTGACGTAGTTTTCGAGACGGGAGTAATTTTCCACGAATTTAATTTCGAGACCTCAAGTTTAGAATTTGAGTTCTTGAAACAAGTATCTGAAAGCACACAACTTCGTGTGACGAGGGTGTTTTTAATTTCATTCATATCTCGCAACTTCAACGACAAATTGAGCTCAAATTTTCACACCCTTGTTATTTTATGCATATGTTGAGATACGCCAAGTGAGAAGACTGGTCTTAGACAATTACCAATAGTGTCCACTGTCTTTAAGACACTAAGAGATTTGGTTGTGATTGAGAAACTGACAGATATCATTTAAATTTGTAAACCAAAGTTTTGTTAGATCTGGGTTTAGATTTGAATGAAACAGATTTCACATGAATTGAACAGTTCAGATCACTATGATCTGTGCATTGCAGTGAACTTGTATGAGGCGCCGTCTGTCAATTAATTGTTTGGCACTTTTAAGGTATTTTGTTATCATGGTTTATAGCAAAAAGATGTAAACCAAAGAACGTGTTGCCAAATCCTTTTGATGGTTTACATACCAGTAGTATTTGTTGTGTGTAAGTTACTGGTTTACAAACCATAAACATGCAAAAAACATTTATAAATCATGGTTCATAAACCATGGAAATTAATACACATCTTTAAAACATGGTTTAAAAACTATAATAACTGAAGCATCAAATTTATGGTTTACAAATCATGGTTTATAAACCATAAAAATTGGGGCAGTTTGACTGAACAATTGCAAAGGGCGAGTATTTCTTTACAATAAATTATTTGAAAAATACACAAACTCAAAAAAATTACTAAGAAACACAAGAACCAAGAAACTAACTTGAAACTCAAGTTTGATGACTTATGCAATTTTTATATCACCTGTTCATTTGAAATTAACATAAATTCTTTGATAGTAAATGTATTGGTGCCAATATAAATCTACACAATTTGAAGTACAATATTAGTTACTCACAACTTTAGTTGATTGTGTATGAAGATTAACTAGCAAAATGTACATCTTATATCTATCCATACACACCTAGGCAAATTCATCAAGCTGGTCCGTACAGCACTGGCCCAACTACCGTTAAGATTGGACTACATTGTAACTACTGGTGGGTAGAGCCCAACTATTGTTGAATTCAGCTCAATTATTGTTACGTCAGGGTTAAACTGTAGTTGGTCTAGTTTGATAGTTTGGGCACAACAAATATAGGCACTATGCTCTGAATGTTAATAACCACAGCATACTCTTGCTTAGCAAAAACAGGTTACCAGTATAATGTTAACACCATATAATGTACACAGCTTGTAACTGGTTTCCTGAATTATTGTTAAATTGAAAAATTAATTTGTGAAGTCAAAATCTTTCCAATAGCTCCTGTAACCTTATTCCTTGAAAAAAAAAATGATCTGCATTTTTTTTCTTCCAAGAAAGCACGGGTGAATCGTTGGATCATCTTCTTTTTCTGCGGCATTTTGAGTGTCACACACTCAAACTACCATGACCTAGAAGCGTTATAAACCCAATAAGAGATTTCCTTGCACACTGGGACTGTTTATCATTTTTTCCCATTATTTCAGTACCATCTCTTCCTAATCGATGTCAAGTCTGCAAGAGGTCTCCTCGTTTCAGAGTTTAGTTTCATTAGGAGTTCCACTAATAACCCTTAACTGTAGAAGTTCATGAATGTATTTCTGAACATCAGCATAAATAATGACTTTTAGAAACCTACTCTTAACCCTCCTACTTTTGGTATCATTTACCATTTATTTAACCAACCATTTGGAATCATTCAATTGAATTGGTTGTGTATTATGTGCACTGTGTAGATATGAACCTCTCAATATCAGGCTACAGGCTGGACTTTGCCTATTAATCCAAACAGTACGGTAGATCATTCAGATGAAGGTGAATGGTCATCAACACATGATATCATATTGCAGCCTGGCATTTTGAATGGTCAGACAGTAGGAGGGTTGACTGAGTACTGTGTAGATGCATTCACCATATGGTATCATATTGCAGCCTGGCATTTTGATTGGTTAGACAGTAAGAGGGTTGACTGTGTATTGTGTAGATGCATTCACCACATGGTATCATATTGCAGCATGACATAGTACATCTACATTTTAAACCACAGTGGATGATATTGAATGGTCAGACAGTAGGAAGGTTGACTGTATACTGTGTAGATGCATTCACCACATGATATCTTATTGCAGGCTGGCATAGTACATCTACATTTAAAACCACAGTGGACGATATTGAATGGTCAGACAGTAGGAGGGTTGACTGTGTACTGTGTCAGATGCATTCACCACATGATATCATATTGCAGGATGACATAGTACATCTACATTTTAAACCACAGTGGATGATATTGAATGGTCAGACAGTACCAAGAGGGTTAGAGGGTTCAATAGAATGAAGTCTTTAAACTCACGGTAAATGTTCACAAGTGCACATGAAACAAGTACACTCTCAATTCTTCTACACTATCTCTACTTTTAAAACTTAAACGGAGAGCTAGTTATACAATTACAGGTCTGCCTTCCAGCATCAGCTAACTTAGCCTCGCTCCATAACATTCCTTACACAAATGCATACAGATAGTTTGCATCCCCAATATTGCATTAGAACTGGGCTAATTCCCACAACTGAAATTCATGAGTTAAGCAAATTAAAGAGCAATTTATTAGTTGAAAGAATCAATAATTACCTTGTAACCCATTCTAAATAAGTCTCAGCATCAACTGTTGATGGCCAATATATATTTTGTTTGGAACATATTAAAGCTGCTTAATTAGTCCATGAATGAAAATGAGCTTCATGAAAGCTTGCCCCAAACAAGGCTAAGAGATACCATTTGAAAGAAGGTACAAGAAACATCTACATGAAAATCAATTGAATTCATTTCTACATACAGCAATACCAATGTTTACAACTTGCAAACTTGGAATTAAAATTTAAGTTTAACATACCAGTACTTACTTGATACCAAAATATGCCTTCCTTGGTGTAACAGATTAACAGACAAAAAGATGTTACAACTGACAAAAATGAGAAATAGGGTCTCGTAATTCAAACGTAGTCCCACATGCCTTGCAAGAAATACTGTAGGCCTATGTTACAGCGTCAGGAGCGTCAACGAGTGACGGATATAGGCGCTACATAAGAAGCCTACTATTATTAATAAAAAGGGCAACATTTAATTCCCCCCCCCCCCTCTCCGGACAGAAAGTTTGATTTGGTTTTAATGAACACTGAAACACAGTTTCAAAATGGATGTCAGTTGACTTACAAAACATCCTACATACAAACCACTTTCAAAACAAAACAAAAAAACAACAACTTTTACCTAGGATAACAAATATGTTTTGTCTTTTTACAAAATGTTATTAATTCCAAACAAAGAATCAGTGAAAATATTAGCAAAGTCGAGTAAATACATTCAGGAGCAAGAAAGATTTGCATGATTAATAAAGATCAATCATAAGTAGCTTTTTATATTTTTGGTATTGCTCATTTAGTTTGTATTGATCCCAAGACAATTGGGACCATTCTTCTAAGAGTCGATTGAAGACTAGTAAAAAAATACTCCACCAAACTCTGGCATGTGATGAATACAAAATAACTGACTACACTTATAACAAACTTAGACTCAACACATACATTTACAAAATACAAATCCTATTTTATGACACAAGGGATGCTAAGAAGGGGGGTCTTCAGGCCCCAAACCCCCCGGCATCGCTGATCCACTCTTGATTCTTAATCCTAATCCCCAGCAGAAAAGGATAACTTCACCCTTTCCTAGTCTTATGCGATGTGTGTGTACTTTGCTGACTTATGATGATGACACCAAGACATAAATCATACTGTTGAGAAAGAAGACAAAATAACAGAGTCAATTACTATAAAGAGGGTGAAAAATAAAAGGAACAAATCATAACAAATAGTCAAACTAACCCACACTTCATCAAGAAACCTTTTCCCCACAACTTTAAAAGAAATGATTTTGGAATTAACTATCTCCTTCGGAACTCAGTTGGTATTAGGCCTGGGCGAATTATTTGAATATCCGGTTAATGGCGAATAGGTTTTCCTATCCGTAACCGCGAATGCCTTTTTTTTCTTAACCGGATATCTGCATAGGGCGCGAATAGCTATTTATAAACCGGATAGTTCTGTAATTACAACCAAGTAACCGGATATTCTTTAATATCCGAATATCCGCGGACGTCGGGCGACAACTGATATGAATGTTTTGTCTGAATCCTTATGAAACTTCTATTAAGACAGCATAAAACAGCATAAATTAAGTATTTAACTATGCTCACCTCCGTGAAGAGTTAAAACAATGACATTTCCGAGGTATTTTGTTCAAAGATTACAAAAGTTTTCCTTCACATAGAGTCAAAAGAAAAAGCAAATCACCATCTTTAAATTAGATCCGGTCATTTTTATGAATGAACCGAGTGACACTGTCTAAAATTAATATCAATCCGCCTATAAGATCTCATTCACAAACGAACAGCGCCCTCTAGCAGCAAACAAAAATATTTTAAATATTTTTTTTATTTTTATTGAAATAGCGTCCTCTATCGGTGAAAAAAACTATTCGAATATTCGGTTAATTTTTGGATAGTTGGCCAGCGGTAACCGAATACCAAAATTTCACTATTCGCCCAGCACTATATCAAACATTACATATGAAATTGAAGATACAAATCAATAATCAAATGTCTAAAATTAATATCAATCCGCCTATAAGATCTCATTCACAAATGAACAGCGCCCTCTAGCGGCAAAAAAACTATTTGAATATCCGGTTAATTTCGGATAGTTGGCCAGCGGTATCCGAATAACAAAATTTCACTATTCGCCCAGCACTAGTTGGTATGCCTTAATTAATGCAGATGACAGAAATAACACAAAACAGTCATTCAATCAAAGAAGAACTATAAAAGCGGTAAATTTGACATGGTTTTTCCTGAGATAATCAGCAATATACTGTACACATTGTACAGGAAGAACAAAGCTCAAAGGAGGATTAAAGCACCAGAACTGACAAAGACATTATACACATAATGAATGTTTATGAGTGCAATGGTGCGAATATGTTCATGAGTTGAAAGATGGAATGTTCTATTCAACGTGGCGGAGCCGAGTTGAATGGAACATTCCAGCTTTCAACGAATGAACATATTCGCACCATTGCACGAATGAAAAACATTCATTATTTGTTATATATAACATCCAAGTAGATCTTTGTCATTTTGATTGAAAGATACAACTTCCAAAACAAACAATTTCAACTGTAGAAGCTGAATGCTAGTAATTTTACTATGCCTTCTTGCAGTAACACCTGCTGCGCTACCAAAGACACGCGCACGCAGTGATGTTTTTACTCAGCTTTTTCGTTCCATCCGAAAAGTACCATTGCACGCTGCCAGCGTGCAATGGTACTTTTCGGATGGAACGAAAAAGCACGGTGAGTGACTCAGCGTGCAATGGTACTTTTATTTGCTTTCACGTGACGGACAATCCTCCAATCAAATAGCAAGGATCTGCTTGGGTGTTATATAAAAACAACTATTTTGTATTTTCCTTTTCTATAGCAATAATAAACTAAGCAACTCACCTGTAGAGATAGTAAAAGAATGAAATGAGATAAAATGCCAGTTTGATCCATCCTTCTCTCATACACCTTGACAAGACATCAGCGTTCATGATTGTTGTTGGATCATACAATCCTGGCGAGCTCATTACTGGCCTGTTGGCATATCTAAATAGAGGGGTAGCAAGATTATACAAGATCTATAACGTATACTCTATACCAATCGGCATATCTAAATAGAGGGGTAGCAAGATTATACAAGATCTATAAGGTAAACTCTATACCAATCGGCATATCTAAAAAGAGGGGTAGCAAGATCTATAAGGATTAAGGTATACTCTATACCAATCGGCATATATCTAAATAGAGGGGTAGCAAGATTATACAAGATCTATAAGGTATACTCTATAACAATCGGCATATCTAAAAAGAGGGGTAGCAAGATAATACAAGATCTATAAGGTATACTCTATACCAATCGGCATATCTAAATAGAGGGGTAGCAAGATAATACAAGATCTATAAGGTATACTCTATCCCAATCGGCATATATCTAAATAGAGGGGTAGCAAGATTATACAAGATCTATAACGTATACTCTATACCAATCGGCACATATTTTATCTAAATAGAGGGGTAGCAAGATAATACAAGATCTATAAGGTATACTCTATACCAATCGACATATATCTAAATAGAGGGGTAGCAAGATAATACAAGATCTATAAGGTATACTCTATACCAATCGACATATATCTAAATAGAGGGGTAGCAAGATTATACAAGATCTATAAGGTATACTCTATACCAATCGGCATATATCTAAATAGAGGGGTAGCAAGATAATACAAGATCTATAAGGTATACTATATACCAATCGGCATATCTAAATAGAGGGGTAGCAAGATTATACAAGATCTATAAGGTATACTCTATACCAATCGGCATATCTAAATAGAGGGGTAGCAAGATAATACAAGATCTATAAGGTATACTCTATACCAATCGGCATATATCTAAATAGAGGGGTAGCAAGATTATACAAGATCTATAAGGTATACTCTATACAAATCGGCATATCTAAATAGAGGGGTAGCAAGATAATACAAGATCTATAAGGTATACTCTACACCAATCGGCATATATCTAAATAGAGGGGTAGCAAGATTATACAAGATCTATAAGGTATACTCTATACCAATCGTCATATATCTAAATAGAGGGGTAGCAAGATAATACAAGATCTATAAGGTATACTCTATACCAATCGGCATATATCTAAATAGAGGGGTAGCAAGATAATACAAGATCTATAAGGTATATAATACTCTATACCAATCGGCATATATCTAAATAGAGGGGTAGCAAGATAATACAAGATCTATAAGGTATACTCTATACCAATCGGCATATATCTAAATAGAGGGGTAGCAAGATAATACAAGATCTATAAGGTATACTCTATACCAATCGGCATATATCTAAATAGAGGGGTAGCAAGATTATACAAGATCTATAAGGTATACTCTATACCAATCGGCATATATCTAAATAGAGGGGTAGCAAGATAATACAAGATCTATGAAGGTATACTCTATACCAATCGGCATATATCTAAATAGAGGGGCAGCAAGATTATACAAGGATATCAATCCGGTCATAATGACCCCAAACTGTCCCCAACACTTCCAAACCCTACTAACTGCATGCTTTGTTTGAATCTGTTGCACTGAGGACTACACTTTATGCTTACTATGGGATCAGGCACAACACTATAAGGAATCCCCACCCAAAAAAGTTCAAGCAATAGTACCCAAACCGCAGTTGCAAATCAGTTCAATAGTTTCAAATTGTTGGTCAAAATGCTGGAAAATGTCACCAAGAGTAAAAGTAGGAGGGTTAATCAATCTAATACACTTTTCTTGAAAGTGGTAATTGTCCCTGTGAGGGATTCTGCTGCATAGTCTTAGCATTTTTGGGGTATATAAAACTAGGCCTGGGCGAATAATTTGAATATCCGGTTAATGGCGAATACCTTTTCCTATCCGTAACCGCGAATGCCTTTTTTTTCTTAACCGGATATCTGTAATGGGCGCGAATACCTTTATAAACCGGATAGTCCTGTAATTACAACCAAGTAACCGGATATTCTTTAATATCCGAATATCCGCGGACGTCGGGCGACAACTTATAGGAATGTTTTGTCGAAATCGCTAAGAAACTTCTATTAAGAAAGCATAAAACAGAATAAATCAAGTATTTAACTATGCTCACCTCCGTGAAGAGTTAACCGTGAAGAGTTAACCGTGAAGAGTTAAAACAATGACATTTCTGACGTAATTGTTCAAAGATTACGAAAGTTTTCCTTCACGTAGAGTCAATCACGATCAAAAGAATTAGCAAAAAGCCATCTTTAAATTAGATCCAGTTATTTTCATGAATGAACCAAGTGACACTGTCTAAAACTAATATCAATTCGCCCATAAGATCTCATTACAAACAAACAGCGCCCTCTAGCAGCAAACAAAAATATTTTAAATATTTTTTTTATTTTTATTGAAATAGCGTCCTCTTTCGGTGAAAAAAAGTATTCGAATATTCGGTTAATTTTTGGATAGTTGGCCAGCGGTAACCGAATACCAAAATTTCACTATTCGCCCAGCACTATATCAAACATTACATATGAAATTGAAGATACAAATCAATAATCAAATTGACTAATGGTTACCAGAACCCCGTTTTGCTTACCTGTAAATATGATACGCAATCAAAGGAATATTGAAAGCTAACGTCCCAAACTGTCCAGCTGCCAAGAATAGGACATTGTAGAAAATGTGCACAATATACTCTGGTAGTACAAGCTGTTAAGATATGAATAACATGAACAAAGTGATTTTATCTTTTATTTCCCATCTGAAATTTTGTACTCTGAAAGAACAATACAATACAATACAAAAGGGCATGTTTCATTAAGCTCACAGCGGTTGATGAAGCACATGACTCCAGAACAAACCAAAAGACTGTTGAGTGAATCAAATATCTAAGATTGTTTAGCAACTGATTTAACACTAAGATTTTCTGCTCAACAACTTTTTCAATCAGACTGAACGCTTTTAGCTTATGCGCATGCGTATACCACATTACTAGGAGTTCTTCACTTACTCAGCTAGCGTAGAAATTCAGCGCTTGCATAGTAAGCTGAGAATGGTCATGCTTAATGCAGTACCAACGGTACGCAGAGCCATGAAATTGGGCCCAGATTGCCTTAGGATACCCTTTGAAGTAAAGAGTAGAGTAATGAGTTGTGTAGTCAGAGTGTAATATGAACTATGTACCTACCGGATTCAGACTGTTGCATTGGTCGATAGGATTCTTGTAATCTGTCTTCAACTCATCAAATGCAATAATCTGAAATGTAAAAATAAATTCAACAATTGTCAAATCTCAACAGCACTTTTTCCCTCTTTACACTTCAAGTACTTTACACTTTAAGTATCATTTTCATGACAACTCTTTCTGATTGACTCATTGTTAAAAGGCACTGGACAATATTGGTTATTACTCAAAATAATTGTTTTGCATAAAAACTTACTTGGTAACAAGCAATGGAGAGCTAATGATAGTATAAAACATTGTGAGAAATGGCTCTATCTGAAATAACACATAGTTTTTGAGAAAGAGGCAATTTCTCACTCAAATCAGCTGAGCCCTACTACATACTAGTATACATCTGAAAGCACACAAGTACTGCACCAAGGGTGTTTTTTTCTTTCATTTTTCTCCTGCAAATTGTAATTTGATTTGACCAATTTAGCTCAAATATTTGCAGGTTTGTTACTTTATGCAATGTTGGGATACACCAAGTGAGAATACTGGTCTTTGACAATTACTAAACGTGCCCAGTGCCTTTAAAGTAAAATAAGAGAGCCAATAACTTGGTCTCACTGGCTTTCTCTAGCTGCAGTGTTCCTTAAATATTTTCCTTTACAAATTACCAACTTGTACCAAAATTGGTAGTTGCATCCAACTAAATTACAGACTTTACTTCAGTATACCTAATACATTAATATTGTGCCAATACTCTAACTCTGGAGTCTGGACTGCCTCTAGTTATACACCATACTGCGAAGTCCTGTTTCTGTCCAGGAACATAACATTGAACAATTATTGCCCAGAAAGTCCCATTTCTTAATTGGGAATTGCATTTTTTAATGTGAAGAAGAAAAGAGCTGCTTTGATAATTCATTTTCATGTATGTGAAGAATCAATGTCTGGACTGGTCCAGTGTTCAAACTTGGACTAGCATGACTAGACTGACTGTGGATGTTGGTCTTTTGCTTGCAGTCAAGCAAGGACTGATTGATTTCAAAAGCGACGGTAGGCCTACCTCTTAATTTTGAAGTACAGATTATGTGGTGAGCCTTTCGGAAACATTTCCGTATCCTGCCATCACTTTTTCATTAATAAATTTGTGATTTATAGGCCCTATATCATGATCTAATTTATTCACTCAAATCAAACGTCAGTTGTCAATCCGAGTCCATGTCAATCTCACTCAGCTCAGTCAAATAAACAAGATGAAAACCACAAATTAATGGCAGGATGCGGAAACTTGTTTTAGCCCTCCTAAGCTAAGACCTAAGTGAAGAAATAATGGATAACTTTCCGTATGGCGCCACCACTTTTTCACTAATGTTTACAAAAAGGGATATCTCATTGTCTATTGTGGTAAATTAGATACTATATTATTTCATATCGCGTGAAAAAGTGGTGGCGCCATACGGAAACTTTTCCGTGTAAACCTGCGGGCTTTTTGCCGTTAAATACTTAGAAACATTGAACTTGTGAAGTGGTAAATTACATGGTGTCGGAAATACACGTCCGCTGCATTAGAACTACGTTGACCACATACGAAAATGCCCAAATAAAGGTTGGAATACTCACGTGAAATATTGCGAAAAATATGAGGACGGCTGCGAGCAGCATCGCCAGTAAATAACAAAAAGCAACGAATGTGAACGCCATGATTTCAACTGTAAAAAAACTGTACTAAGAGGAAAAAATGAGGTTTTAACGTTAAATTGTATTTATCGGTTTACCAATCCTGATGACCAAGGCCCCCTCTTTCTCTCAACGCCTAAGTAGAAATGGTACCCGCGCCCATGTCTCACCCTGAACAATATTTTGCATTTTATTGGGTTACCAGTGTCATTTGGTTCCCTCTTGCGCAAAACTAAAAATACGCAACAACGACAACACAGAGTTATTGCGCATTCTCGCTGATGTAGGGGGCTATTTAGTGAAAAGCGCAATTGTTTCTATCATCATCCTTCAGTCATCTTCCTTCAAAGTTCAGTGAGCTTGTTGGTGATGATGCTGCCAGCCAATAGCTTTTGTTTTGTGATGAAAACATCTGCTTTATCCTTTGATAAATCTTTGTTCTGAACCTTGTTCAAAGCAACAACTGTAGCAATAACAGTTACTATTTATAGATCGAAAGGAGAACAATGACATATTGAAATCGTAAGTACAACGGAGCTTCACTTTAATTCTTTTGTCGGGTAGGCCTAGTTGTGGTTTGGGAGATTATTTTCTGAGTCATTTCTACTCAATGATTCACTACACACACGTACTGCTGTCTGACTGTGCAGCCTCCGCATGCTTCACCCACACTCCACAGCCAGACACAGCTGCCTGCGCTAGTCGACATTCCTCACATTCTTGTCTCTTTTACATGCTTTATTGCGCGCATTTGTTCCAGTGAATTCTGTTCCGGTAGGCTTTGTATGTTGGTAAGTACTTACATGTGTAGCTTGATTGGGTTTCTGCTCTTGTTTTTGTAACAATAATTCTAGATTTGTATTTTACTTTAGTCCACAAAAGCACAATGGAGTAATGACAGATGTGAGATGCTGAGAATATTCAATGATGCCACCTCATCTGGAGTGGATGGTGTATGCGTATGTATGTGATGTAGATTGCAAAATGGATGTACAGTGTAATGGAAAGCATGAGTGGTTGTGGATTGGTAGAATGGGTGGACAATTAATTAGGATCACGGTGATCAAATTTTGCTTTGCTTGGTAAAGATGATAATGAGGAGATTATAATTATATGGTGATTATTACTTATGTCTGATGATAATGCCTTATAATCTATAATCTTGTGATTGGTGATGATCTCATGTAAGATGTTGATAACAGTGATACCGCCCGGCCGTGTGATTGTGTGGTAATGCCTGATGATGGTGGGTGAATTGGTGATGAACCATCGGGCCTCTAGGGCCTAATGGTATTTTATTGATATTATTTTCTTGTTCTCTTTCTTTTAACAGAAGTGAACATCATGGCTAAAGCCATCTCACCCAGTGCCTACTCAACAGCTGGCGTCACGATGCGTGTGCGCAAAACTCCCCCAAGGGTCCCAGAGAAGCCAATTATGACATCACGCTCGAGTATCGGACCCATGGATGCTCCTGGTCTTCCTCCATTGCCTAAAAGCTTGAGCAGTCTCCTGAATGCAAATCGTGGCAACTGGAGAGAGACACTTCGAATACAGACTCATAAGAACATGATTCAAGATAATCTTGGAGGGGAGAATAAATCAGCGACTCCACAACCGTCTTCTGGAGTCTCAAAGGGACCAGGAAGAGGTAGAACAAGAAGGGTTTCTGTTCCACAGGGGAATCTAGATGGTGCCTTGGCAGTGCTCAGAAAGGAAATGGTAATTTTTAATCTCTTGTTTATGAAATGTTCATCAGTAGCATGTTTGTGAATACTGGTATCTTTGAACTGGACCTTTAAAAACTAAGCTTAATATTTATTCCATTTCTTTCTTTAAATGTACTTCAGGTGGGACTGCGCCAGCTGGACATGTCACTTCTGAGCCAACTCTGGTCTTTACATGAATCCATTCAGGAATATAAAGTAGTCGTTGAGACGATGTCATGTCTGTCAGATAGAGATAGTATGGACTTAGACAGTGAAGATTTGCAATCATTGAGTCCTCTAAGCCCAGGATTACTGTCTCCTAGTTCATCATTGGTGTGAGATCTCAATCAGGATTACTTGCTCCTAGTTCACCATGGTTCATCATTGGTGTGAATAATGAGAAAGCTGCTCTCAGTTAGGATTACTGGCTCCTACATCATTGTTGTGAGTAATCTCAATCAGGATTACTGGCTCCTAGTTCATCATTGGTGTGAGTATTGAGAAAGTTTGCTCTCATGTAGGATTACTGGCTCCTAGTTCATCATTGGTGTGAGTATTGAGAAAAGATTGCTCTCATGTAGGATTACTGGCTCCTAGTTCATCATTGGTGTGAGTATTGAGAAAGCTTTTTCTAATTTAGGATTACTGGCTCCTAGTTCATCATTGGTGTGAGTGTTAAGAAAGTTTTAACTTCAGCTAAGTAATATTAATCTGATATGAATTAATCTTTTATTCTTACACCGATGTATTTTCAAAACTAATCTTAATTGTAAGGTGAATAGGTGAACTAGTCGTTGGGTTTTCTGCAGCATGCGTGATACCACACACATCAATGCTGGGTGAACATAAATAAATATCCTTTGTCCCCCCTATCCAAAATACAATTGATATGCCAATACGGTTAATATGTACTTAGTGAGAAGTTCATTGTATCCATGCCCACTTATCACATCTCACCTCCAACAACTAGGCCTAACAGAAGCCCATAGGAAATGCAATGACCACTTTCTAGTTTTATAAACTGCTGTGGACACATTCAAAGTTGCGGGAAGGAAAAATTGTTAAAATGGATCCACATCTAAGAGTTGTTAAAAATTGTTTGCTTGAGAAAAAAAATCTGCAAGAACAAATTTTCAAAGTTTTTACTGATTGTTGAATGGATGCTTAACTTGTGTGAAATATTAGAGAGTAGAGCCCGGTTCATACTTTGTGCAAATGCAAGTGATTTTTGGGGTCTCTGTTTTCGCAGCGAATATTTCAAAGGTGTTGAGCACAACTCAACTGTGCGAGTTTTTGACGTCAAAATTCAAATCGCATTCGCATTCGCATTCTCAGGAAGTATGAACCGGGCTTTAGACTGTGAACAGTACTGAAGTTTGCAGGCAAAGTTTTGTGTGCACTTATTTATAAAAACTAAACTAAAGGAAAGTTATGAATAAGTGTTTTATAAGTTAAAGAGCACCACTTACAGTATGACATTTGCTATGAAGACCTTACCTCTACGTGTATTTTTTACTAGATTATCTTAACAATTTTGAAAGTACAGTTGTCTGGATTTGAGTGATAATTGCTTTTAAAGCTAGTTATTTTGGTGTGCCACATATTGCCCAAGTAAGAGGTACCTTAAAGGCAGTGGACACTATTGGTAATTATTCAAAATAAATATTAGCATAAAACCTTACTTGGTGATGAGTAATGGGGAGAGGTTGATAGTATACACGTAATGAATGTTTATGAGTGCAATGGTGCGAATATGTTCATGAGTTGAAAGATGGAATGTTCTATTCAATGAGGCGAAGCCGAGTTGAATGGAACATTCCAGCTTTCAACGAATGAACATTTTCGCACCATTGCACGAATGAAAAACATTCATTATTTGTTTTATATAACATCCAAGTAGATCTTTGTCATTTTGATTGAAAGATACAACTTTCAAAATAAACAAAGCGTAGGCCTACAATTTTTAATTGTAGAAGCCGAATGCTAGTAATTTTACTAATATGCCTTGCAGTAACACTGCTGCGTTACCAAAGACACGCGCACGCAGTGATGTTTTTACTCAGCTTTTTCGTTCCAGCTTTTTCGTTCCATTGCACGCTGGCAGCGTGCAATGGTACTTTTCAGATGGAACGAAAAAGCACGGTGAGTGACTCAGCGTGTATTGGTACTTTTATTTGCTATCACGTGACGGACAATCCTCCAATCAAATGGCAAGGATCTGCTTGGGTGTTATATAATATAAAACATTGTGAGAAACAGCTCCTTCTGAAGTGACATAGTTTTTGAGAAAGAAGTAATATTCCACGAATTTGATTTTGAGACCTCAGATTTAGAACTTAAGGTCTCGAAATCAACCTTCTAAACGCACACAACTTCGTGTGACAAGGGTGTTTTTTTCTTTCATTGTTATCTCGCAACTTCGATGATCGATGTAGCTCAAATTTTCACAGGTTTGTTATTTTATGCATATGTTGAGATACACCATCTATGAAGGCTAGTCTTTGACAATTACCAATAGTGTCCATTGCCTTTAACTTTTGTGTGTTTATAGTCTTTTGATCCATAAAACAGTAACTTATTGTGTTTATAGTCTTTTGATCCATAAAACAGTAACTTATTGTGTTTATAGTCTTTTGATCCATAAAACAAGGTGAAAGTTGTAAAACCATTACCATTATACTATACTGCAATTCAGGGTGAAATGTCAAATGTAAGTTAAATGCTAGTGTATTTTTTATTCTTCTTCTAATCTCACAGCCACAGGGCTTGCCAGATTTAATGGGACTAGTGCAATTCTAATATAACCAGGGTTTGAAATTCAAACATGACTAAGTAATCCCATATTAGTCTTGAAGTCATGCAGTCTTGGACTTATTCCATACACATATTTTTGAATATACTTACTAGTCAATTCTATATCACCTTCTCAAAGTTCAGCAACTGTAAAACAGGGAGGAATGTTTTAGGTCTTTAAAAACTGGGTTTTTAAAATGAAGCTTCAAATCATGTGGTTTTTGGGGAAAGTTTTTGATAACCCTGTTAACCCTATATGCAACCTTTCATAGGACTACAACCTTGAGAACACAATGTGCTTTATTGTTGGATTTGGCTGTGAGTCAATCATGTAGTTTCAAAGTTATATCACTGGTTATGATTGTTATGTTTTATTGTATACTGTAGTCAAAGTCAGGGTGTATATGTAGCTCTGCCAGGCACTTTTAAGTTATAGTAGAAATCCAATCCACCCTTGGTATGCAATAGTGCCTCACAATAATGAGCATTCTTTGCAAACTCAGTTAGCCCAGAACTTTGGTGCTAACTCAGTAAGTGGTGAATGACGATCGGCAGAGCTAGAACAATGGGCAGGGGGTCAATTTCATTTTAGGAGTTATTAAAAACAAGGCTAGTTCTATGTTAGAACGAATAAACTCAATACAAGACTAACTAGTCTTAACTCTAGCAAGTGAACCTTGTGTCCACTCTCGCAATTGAGAATCCATCAACGAGTTCAGAACTGGAAGTCACATTTAGTGCGTATATTGTAGAAGAGAATGTAAAAATGATGGGTGTTCTTTATCGCATAAACTAAACAATAACATGGCTGAACGTCACCAAACTTGAACATGAGATCAGAATTCTTGATATTCAACTTGCGACTGACGTCTACCCAAACTGTAAAGTAGTGTGTAACACGCAATTAAACAACATAAAATAATTATTCTTGCCAACAAACTTGAAAATTTATTCCACAGAATATCTGTTACAGAGATGGGGAACTAAATGCTAAACAGAATACTTCACGACTAATACATGCTCTCATAGGTTGACCATTGAATTCAACCTAGATCTTAAAATAGGTCCGCAACCACTGGGTGTCGAACTTGGACGCATGATCAATTATGCAAAGAAGGTCTATAGTATTTACCAAGCCTACAGAATCCAGTACAATGCTGTATGAAATCAAACTGTCTTATATCATTAATAAGGTGTTTTTTTATGAAGTGCCTTATTTGTTCTGTTTCAAAATTATTTGTCCAATCTATTGGTTGTTTTTTATCAAAATTTTAGAGGAAAAATGTTGTGCCAAAATATTAACAGTGGCCTAAACATATACTGAACCAATATCTTTCAGATAAGAAAGTAGGTGTGAGAGGGATTTCTTAAACTGGTCTGTACCAGTTTCAGAGAACATCCCAAGCTTAAAGGGTGGCTGCAGTGTTTTTTTTTTTTAATTTAAACGATTAAACATGACTTTTTAAACTTGAAATATTTTTTTAAATTTTTTATTTAATGCGCAAGTATTTTAAAAGTGTTTTTCAAGAGATTAGGGGAACTCACCCCGCCCCTAAAAGAGAGCCTTCATGTGACGTCATGTCGGGAACCCGAGCTGTCGGGTACCCTGGCTGTGTGCATATAGAGACGTGTGCATTGTGTGGCCTGGTACCTAGGCGCGTGTAGTTAGGAACCAGACGATATGTTTGAATTCCCGACGTGACGTCGATGGTAGGGGGGGCGGTAACAATCCACAAAAGGGGGGGCATGACTTATTCGCTAATTACGCAAGTGAGATATGTCGGGGAAAAAACAAAACACATTTTATTGATGTTCAATACATATATCAGAAATTAATGACAGCAAAACTAACTGTTTTATTTTAATTCACTGCAGCATCCCTTTAATCCAACTTATACATTATTAACAGTCAATATTGTTACGAGTGTCTGTATCAAAACCAAATGTTGTACTCCATATCAACAGTTACAAAGGTTAGTAACTAGATTTACTAGTTTTAAGTTTAGGTAATGTTGAAGTAACATTTTCTATTGAACATGGTTGCATTTAATTATTTACTTTCTAAAACAATTTTGATATCTTTTATGAGTATAAGTTATTGAGTATTTATAAAATAAATTCCCTTGGTCAAAGCCTGGGTAATGTGTACTTATTTCATTTGGCTTTGTATTGTTCAAGATAATACAATATGATATTACAAGATAATACAAATAGTACAGAAGTGAGAGAAAAAAATTGTTTATGCATTTCAAAATGTTCAACATTAAACATGGCTCGTTTAGAATAATAGGGGCCTATGCTGTGCTTTGTTTATGCATCTTTTGATCAAACTAAAGTTATATATTCATGTTTATTTGTTGTGCAATGGGTCTTTTTAAATTCTAAAAATATTTTAGTTTTGAAAGCTAACTGTTGTTTAAGCTGAATTACTAATCCTTGAAAAGGAATATTTGCTTAGCTTTTATGAAGTTGTGGTTTCGATGCATTTGGTTGTCACAGGATAATCCTCAATTAATAATATGCTCAAAAGGAAGAAAAATATTTACTGTGAAGATAATGCACTAATATCATATTGCAGCCTGGCACAGATTACCTATTAAAACCATAATGGGTGATATTGAATGGTCAGACAGTAGGAGGGTTGACTGTGTACTGTGTATATAAACTCAACACATGATATCGTATTGCAGGCTGGCATACTTTGTCATTCAAAACCACAGTGGGTGATATTCAATGTGCAGACAGTGTCGATGAATCATTAGACAAAATGGACTTCACTTCTTTTTTTTAAGAAAACGTGCTTTATGTTTGGGTGGTCAGCCTTTTGCCTTTTCTGTGTTCTTGCGAATAATTTGAAACAATTTTCAACAGATTTCGTTGGGCAGTGTTTATTGAATAGCAAAAGAATAACTGAGAAAAAGAGGGTGTCACTTGGTGATGGGTTAAAACTGTAAAAGTTCCTTAGAAGCTAGCTTTAAAGTACTACATGTATTGAATAATACCATCATAGGTTGCTGGTCATAGTGGTGGTCTCTTTCCTCCCAACATTCCCCTGGGACCCTACGCCCCCAAATACCAAGGGATAAATCGAGGGGTGAGCAGGGGAGAGAAGTTGCCACTATTATGACTTAAGATTTCATTTCAACTTGTAGCACAATATTTGTGAATGCATTGCTTTATATGTTAATATCTGTTGGAAATGATACCTGTTAATGGCGGTTATCAGCTGTTGGATGTCAATAAATAAATATAAATAAATAAAATTACATGACATTTCAGTTTACATTGGCAACAGGAATCCAACATTGGATTTTCTGAATGATTTTAAGATTTGATGTTTTGAAATTTGCTACTTCTAACAAATATCAACAAATCAAATTACAACAAATCTTGTTTAGAAAAACCATATTGCTGATTCCTGTGGTCAGTGTAGCATGAGTTACTGTGGAATTACTGAACATTTCAGGCTGTATGCCTTGGTTTTCTCCCTGTTTATGTTAACTATTGCTCCAAACTATTCAGAGGCCTTAGTGGCTGCTAAAGACTTGTGCCAAATGCTTCAGAGGCCTTAGTGGCTGCTAATGACTCTTGCCAAATGCTTCAGAGGCCTTAGTGGCTGCTTATGACTTGTGCCAAATGCATCAGAGGCCTTAGTTGCTGCTAATGACCCATGCCAAATGCTTCAGAGGCCTTAGTGGCTGATAATGACTCATGCCAAATGCTGAGGCCTTAGTGGCTGCTAATGATTCGTGCCAAATGCTTCAGAGGCCTTAGTGGCTGCTAATGCCAAATGCTTCAGAGGCCGTGTTCAGAGGTTTTCAAATTGTATTTATTATTATTCTTGAATTGTGTCAGTACTTGTTGAATTGTAAGTTATTGTAAACAACCAGACTTGCTGTGTTGGTGATGCATCTCAGTAAAGTTACTTTTAAATAAAAATTTAATAGAAAGGATTCTGGTTTTCAAATTTTGCAGAACATTCAAACAATTCTCTGGTGTTGATATTTCCTTGATCTGTCAAGATAGTAAACTAATTTAAATAGGCGGGCAGTAAAATGTGCAGTGTCCAGTAGTTTTTGATTGGTAGAATCACAACTAATTGAAGGGAACTGTTCTATTATCAACTGTAAACATGTGTGCAATGGCTTTTTAAGCAAAATAAATATGTGTGTATATATATCGTGTGTGTTTCTCCAAAATACCTTTTGGTTTTTGCATTGCCAAAATGCACAAAGTATTAAGTTAAATATTTATATTCGTTTTGAGAAAAATAAAGTGCTCCTTAAGGTGTGTTGAGTTTCAACCTTGATGTGTTATTGTTTTGTCATTTTCAGAGTGTGATTGGTAAATAATCAAAGGTACTACTTTCAATCTGAAATCTCAGCAATTATAAAGTTTCATACCAAAACCAATTGTCGGATAAATAACACAAAAATACTGCCAAAATCATGGAAGTATAGCATTCAAAGATACTACAGGTCACTGCTTTAAAATAATAATAATAATATGAATGAATTCCAACCATACACGGACTTCACCTCATTATTGTTACTCTACTAATTATTTAGTACTTTAAGTTGTTACCTTTAAGTGA
The DNA here is from genome assembly GCF_902459465.1 of Asterias rubens. NCBI lineage: Eukaryota > Metazoa > Echinodermata > Asteroidea > Forcipulatida > Asteriidae > Asterias > Asterias rubens. The sequence continues at coordinate 491,395 of NC_047062.1, forward strand.
TGAGTCTTACTCCAGTGGGAGGGGTTCCGGGAAATAATGGAGCAGTTATAAACTGTAAAGCTATCAAGTTTGCTTAGACCACGCATCAACTTACACCCATTGTAGACAGGCACAGGCGCTCCAGAGTCGGGCCTAACCAATTACTGAATTAAGTACATGAAAAGTTTGACTCAGAAACGGTGAGGAGCGACTGGATGCAATGGAAGTTGAAAGATCGACTATTGCAGTAATTTTGGAACGACTCTACAGTGCCTTGGATCTTGTCATGAGCCAAATCTTATTGTAAATGTTATGTTAAGTTTACCTGTCTGAAACTGAAATGGGTCGACCTAGGGTTGCCCCTAATCTATTTGGTTTGGCGCAACTCTGGCTCACCTGTCAAAAAACAAAATGGGTCGACCTAGAGTCTCTACCAAACTATTTGATTTGGCGCAACTCTGGCTCGCCGGTCAAAAACCAAAATGGGTCGACCTAGAGTCACTCCTAATCTATTTGATTTGGCGCAACTCTGGTGCGCCTGTCTGAAACCAAAATGGTCGACCTAGAGTCGCTCCTAATCTATTTGGTTTGGCGCAACTCTGGCATGCCTGTCTGAAACCAAAACAGGTCGACCTAGAGTCACTCCTAATCTATTTGGTTTGGCGCAACTCTGGCGTGCCTCTATGAAACCAAATTGGGTCGACCTAGAGTCGCTCCTAATCTATTTGGTTTGGCGCAACTCTGGCGTGCCTCTATGAAACCAAATTGGGTCGACCTAGAGTCGCTCTTAATCTTTTTGATTTGGCGCAACTCTGGCGCGCCTGTCTGAAACCAAAATAGGTCGACCTAGAGTCGCTCCTAATCTATTTGGTTTGGCGCAACTCTGGTGCGCCTGTCTGAAACCAAAATAGGTCAACCTAGAGTTGCTCCTAATCTATTTGGTTTGGCGCAACTCTGGCGCGCCTGTCTGAAACCAAAATAGGTCAACCTAGAGTCTCTACTAATCTATTTGGTTTGGCGCAACTCTGGCTCGCCTGTCTGAAACCAAAATAGGTCGACCCAGAGTCGCTCCTAATCTATTTGGTTTGGCGCAACTCTGGCGCGCCTGTCTGAAACCAAAATAGGTCGACCTAGAGTCGCTCCTAATCTATTTGGTTTGGCGCAACTCTGGCGCGCCTGTATGAAACCAAAATAGGTCGACCTAGAGTCGCTCCTAATCTATTTGGTTTGGCGCAACTCTGGCGCGCCTGTCTGAAACCAAAATAGGTTGACCTACAGTCACTCCTGATCTATTTGGTTTGGCGCAACTCTGGCGCGCCTGTCTGAAACCAAAATAGGTCGACCTAGAGTTGCTCCTAATCTATTTGGTTGGGCGCAACTCTGGTGTGCCTGTCTGAAACCAAAATAGGTCGACCTAGAGTCACTCCTAATCTATTTGGTTTGGCGCAACTCTGGCGCGCATGTCTGAAACCAAAATAGGTCGACCTAGAGTCACTCCTTATCTATTTGATTTGGCGCAACTCTGGCGCGCCTGTCTGAAACCAAAATAGGTCTACCTAGAGTCGCTCCTAATCTATTTGGTTTGGCGCAACTCTGGTGTGCCTGTCTGAAACCAAAATAGGTCGACCTAGAGTCACTCCTAATCTATTTGGTTTGGCGCAACTCTGGCGCGCCTGTCTGAAACCAAAATAGGTCGACCTAGAGTCGCTCCTAATCTATTTGGTTTGGCGCAACTCTGGTGCGCCTGTCTGAAACCAAAATAGGTCAACCTAGAGTTGCTCCTAATCTATTTGGTTTGGCGCAACTCTGGCGCGCCTGTCTGAAACCAAAATAGGTCAACCTAGAGTCTCTACTAATCTATTTGGTTTGGCGCAACTCTGGCTCGCCTGTCTGAAACCAAAATAGGCTCACCTAGAGTCGCTCCTAATCTATTTGGTTTGGCGCAACTCTGGCGCGCCTGTCTGAAACCAAAATAGGTCGACCTAGAGTCACTCCTTATCTATTTGGTTTGGCGCAACTCTGGCGCCTGTCTGAAACCAAAATAGGTCAACCTACAGTCACTCGTAATCTATTTGGTTTGGCACAACTCTGGCGTGCCTGTCTGAAACCAAAATAGGTCGACCTACAGTCACTCCTAATCTATTTGGTTTGGCGCAACTCTGGCGCGCCTGTCTGAAACCAAAATAGGTCGACCTAGAGTTGCTCCTAATCTATTTGGTTGGGCGCAACTCTGGTGTGCCTGTCTGAAACCAAAATAGGTCGACCTAGAGTCACTCCTAATCTATTTGGTTTGGCGCAACTCTGGCGCGCCTGTCTGAAACCAAAATAGGTCGACCTAGAGTCGCTCCTAATCTATTTGGTTTGGTGCAACTCTGGTGTGCCTGTCTGAAACCAAAATAGGTCGACCTAGAGTCACTCCTAATCTATTTGGTTTGGGGCAACTCTGGCGCGCATGTCTGAAACCAAAATAGGTCGACCTAGAGTCGCTCCTAATCTATTTGGTTTGGCGCAACTTTGGCGTGCCTGTCTGAAACCAAAACAGGTCGACCAAGAGTCATTCCTAATCTATTTGGTTTGGCGCAACTCTGGCGTGCCTGTCTGAAACCAAAATAGGTCGACCTAGATTCACTCCTAATCTATTTGGTTTGGCGCAACTCTGGCGCGCCTGTCTGAAACCAAAATAGGTCGACCTAGAGTCGCTCCTAATCTATTTGGTTTGGCTCAACTCTGGCGTGCCTGTATGAAACCAAAATGGGTCGACCTAGAGTCGCTCCTAATCTTTTTGATTTGGCGCAACTCTGGCGCGCCTGTCTGAAACCAAAATAGGGCGACCTAGAGTCGCTCCTAATCTATTTGGTTTGGCGCAACTCTGGTGTGCCTGTCTGAAACCAAAATAGGTCGACCTAGAGTCACTCCTAATCTATTTGGTTTGGCGCAACTCTGGCGCGCATGTCTGAAACCAAAATAGGTCGACCTAGAGTCGCTCCTGATCTATTTGGTTTGGCGCAACTCTGGCATGCCTGTCTGAAACCAAAATAGGTCGACCAAGAGTCATTCCTAATCTATTTGGTTTGGCGCAACTCTGGTGTGCCTGTCTGAAACCAAAATAGGTCGACCTAGAGTCACTCCTAATCTATTTGGTTTGGCGCAACTCTAGCGTGCCTGTCTGAAACCAAAATAGGTCGACCTACAGTCACTCCTAATCTATTTGGTTTGGCGCAACTCTGGCGCGCCTGTCTGAAACCAAAATAGGTCGACCTAGAGTCGCTCCTAATCTATTTGGTTTGGCGCAACTCTGGTGTGCCTGTCTGAAACCAAAATAGGTCGACCTAGAGTCGCTCCTAATCTATTTGATTTGGCGCAACTCTGGCGCGCCTGTCTGAAACCAAAATACAAAATAGGTCGACCTAGAGTCGCTCCTAATCTATTTGGTTTGGCGCAACTCTGGTGCACCTGTCTGAAACCAAAATAGGTCGACCTAGAGTTGCTCCTAATCTATTTGGTTTGGCGCAACTCTGGCGTGCCTGTCTGAAACCAAAATAGGTCGACCTACAGTCACTCCCTATCTATTTGGTTTGGCGCAACTCTGGCGCGCCTGTCTGAAACCAAAATAGGTCGACCTAGAGTCGCTCCTAATCTATTTGGTTTGGCGCAACTCTGGTGTGCCTGTCTGAAACCAAAATAGGTCGACCTAGAGTCGCTCCTAATCTATTTGCTTTGGCGCAACTCTGGCGCGCCTGTCTGAAAGCAAAATAGGTCGACCTAGAGTCGCTCCTAATCTATTTGGTTTGGAGCAACTCTGGTGCGGCTGTCTGAAATCAAAATAGGTCGACCTAGAGTCACTCCTAATCTATTTGGTTTGGCGCAAATCTGGTGCACCTGTCTGTAACCAAAATGGGTCGACCTAGAGTCACTCCTAATCTATTTGGTTTGGCGCAACTCTGGCGTGCCTGTCTGAAACCAAAATGGGTCGACCTAGAGTCGCTCCTAATCTATTTGGTTTAGCGCAACTCTGGCGCGCCTGTCTGAAACCAAAATAGGTCGACCTAGAGACGCTCCTAATCTATTTGGTTTTGCGCAACTCTGGCGCGCCTGTCTGAAACAGATGCAAGTCTTACCTTGTTCCTCTTTCTCCCATTTCGGTGAACAATTATCAAAGATTTTACTTTCACACCTGATTGTACGTCCAAAATGTTTTCGCATCGGACTTCGTGTGTTTGTACAATCTTGTTTCACCAATGTGTTGCAGGGACCTCTCATTTTAACCGTATCCCTCCAAATTATGTGAAGTGGTTTTTGCTATAAATTCAAGCAGCAATCTTTTGACTGGTGTCTCTGCCAATGATATCATGAGAGAAGTGACCCCCAAACTTACAAACTCCGTAAATTCCTCAACTATATAACCATCCAGAGTGATGCCATTGACGATATATCAGTTCTTAAAGACCCCAATGGAAATAAGCCCGTTATTGGATTTTGCGGTTATCCTTGGATAGTTTTGTGCATTTTTTTCTTCTTGTTTTCTACTTTGGTTTATCTTATTTCATTGTCTTTTCTCCTGTTGTTGTGTACGTACTTTTTGAAATGTTTTTATCCGAATAAATTCAATCAGTCAATCAATCAATCAATCTTGTCCACCGCCCTGATCTTTTTTTTTCTTGGGTGGGTAACAAGATACCCAAGGATGAACTTACTCTGTTATATAGAAGAGTTTGCGGCAACACCATGCTGGACTCTGATGCTGCATGCTGCTTAAGTACTGGGCGGCGGATCAGCGGTGATGCACGAAGGCGGGAAATACAGGCGGGAAGTGAACTCGATGATGCGTGGTGAAACCTGTTGTGGAGCCTTGGGTGGTGTGTGGGGGTGTGTGCTCACTGAACCGTGTCAGTAGGAACAAGCACAGGGGATAGTGAGGGTGTGGGGCCTAGGTGACTGAGGGTATAGATGACCCAAAGCAGTCTAATGGTTGGGGGTCTAGGGGGTGACCGTGGATATAGAAGATCCATTGGTCGGGAGGAGGGGGAGCTAGATGTCGCTGATGTGGAAGCCAATGTCTTGGGGTACGGTGTCATGCTTGTGGATCTTGATGGCCTCTCTGATGCGTCTAGGGTGCCACACTCTGTTATGTATGGTCTACAAGATTCACGGTGAATGCCACCAGCTCATCTTTAATCAATTCAGTCCTGTGTTATCTGCAAATATTGCTCAATCTCGCACAATCAATTGACATGACTTTCAAGTTCCAAAGAACAATTCTCTTATAAATTTCAAGGAGATGTTATACAACCATGAAGACAACCTTGTACTAAATGTCTACCAATCTGCAGGGCTATGAGCTATGAACATTTAATGAAATGTTGGCTGGTACTCCATGTTTGCTCTGCAAGATTTTCTGAGCTTGGCAAGTTGAGGTGAATTTAAATCCATGTCATTAACAGTCATATTTAAAATAATCTTTCAAAATAGTTATTTAAAAAAAACGCCAAACACAATGAACACATAACATTTATAGAAATGTCAATTAATTTATTTTGAATCATGAAAAGGGGAAGGGTCTCAATTACAGGGTTGAGGATTAATCTAAGGGGGTTTCTCTTGGCAAAAAAAGAGAGAAATTCATAACTTTTAGGTACAAAACAGAAAAGAAAAAACCATGTATTTCCCTGCAATAAAAGGATCATGCCTACAACACATGTTTGGTCCAACAGTTTTCAAACTTTAAGCAATACATAAATATTCAAATGAATAACTAAACTTATGACTTATTCTTATGGTCAAAGGGATATTTGTACATAATGCGAATTTATAATCAAATCAAAGTTACAATTCAGGAATAAATAAATAAATCAAAATGAAAGAATGTAACCATACTTATAATGAAAAATACTGAAAATAAATTACTTGGTAACTAATAACAAATTTGAGGTTGTTACATGACCAAATACCTTGTAATAAAGAGCACAAACAATGTATAGTTATCCAAATCTAATTCAATATATAAAACTTTTCATATCTTAAGTTTGTATATCTATAAAGGTACAGTACAGAATCTTTATTTGTCAATTGATTACTCATTTCAACTCTTTAATTTCAAAAAATATTTATTTAGAAATCTAATCTGTGATTGTGTTCATACTAGGCAATTACAATCTGAGCCAAACTTGTGCCCAAACCAATGTTTTGACCAATGCATGTTTCCTTCATTATACACGTACATTAAAGCAATGTACATTGAAACCATACTTACCAATGTTAGATGCATGCAAGACTTACACACCCTACTAATGCATCCCACAGTAGAGTTAGAATCAGTGTGGAGCTGGTAAGCAGAGAATATTGCCTAAAATGCATCTGCTTAGCAAAAACAATATATTATTGCATTTGAATGTTTCAAAAATATTGTCCCAGCATGTTTTGGGTACTTGGCAAAGTTATTGTCTTTGTAGTTTTTTAATATATTGTCTGTAAAAATATGCCCAACTCTTGTGAAAAATATGGATGATCTCATTTTAATAAACTATGAAATCTGAGTGAGGTATTGTTGTGATGAGATATTCAAATTAACAAATTCTTTGAAAATTTGTAACTTCTCTCAAAAATGTGTAAGATACAAGTCACATTGGAAAAATAATCTGTTCTGTTTGGCTATGATTATAGTGCAACCTTGTGCTGTTTGGTTTTAACCATGAAAATCCAGGATTCTTGACAACTCTTACCGTCACAAAAAGAAGTCGAAAAAATAAGTTGGTTCTGAAATTTTTGATTTAAATATGGACTTGAAGGCTTATAACTGAGCTTCTAACTGAGCTTCTAGAGTTTCAATAGTAGCCAGAGTTTCCACCTTGGACTTGAAGGCTTCTAACTGAGCTTCCAGAGTTTCAATAGTAGCCAGAGTTTCCACCTTGGACTTGAAGGCTTCTAACTGAGCTTCTAGAGTTTCAATAGTAGCCAGAGTTTCCACCTTGGACTTGAAGGCTTCTAACTGAGCTTCCAGAGTTTCAATAGTAGCCAGAGTTTCCACCTTGGACTTGAAGGCTTCTAACTGAGCTTCCAGAGTTTCAATAGTAGCCAGAGTTTCCACCTTGATACAAAAATCTACTCACAAACACTCACATGGATATTTTTGTCTTGAAATGTGAGATATTTATGTTACCTACATGTACTACATCCAGTTTAGATAAAGTACAAACACATGAACATGTAGTTAAGACTGGGAGGCACTCCAGCAATTCACCAACAAGCACTCTGTGCATGTCACACCATTGCAAACGGTTATAACAACAATTTAGTCCACTTGAATTCAGATATTTGGACTATAATTCACTCTATTGACTGACTTTTTTTTCTTTTACATGAGGTCTCCTACCACGGGACAACAAGAATTATTTATTTACCGTTGTGAATTTCTACAAGGGACTCCATATGGGCATTTGATGTCATAAACAAAGGGCCTTTAACTTAAAGTTACTATACAATTAACTTGTCTGCCATTTTGGAAAGTTTTAAGGGCACATGATTAAAAGCCTGGGTTTAATCTTTCAAATGGCAATCGAACATGGCAAAACAAATTCTACTTACTATTACTTGATTTCTTTTGAAAAAGTCTGTAAAAATATATTTTATTTTGTCTTCTTTGACAAAACACAAAATATGTAATCACTCTAATCAAAATGGTATGTTAAGTCAATGATAAAAAAGGGGGATTTTTTTTTTTTTTTTGGGGGGGGGGGATGATACAAAATAAAACGGGGCGTTTCCCCCCCCCCCTTGGAGTCCTACTAAAACGGACTAGTACTAGTCCTTCTTTATAATAATTCAAATATTGTGTTGATATGAAGGTTCTATCTTAATCAATTTAGTGATTCGTTCCAAAAAGTATAGCTTCTGAAAAAATAGCAATGTGAACTTATTGTTTCTACTGTTTATCAAACTTTTTATTTCATTTAAAAATCACTATTTTTGTTTCTACTTATTCAACATGATTAAACTGAGTTAAGATCTACTCGATCTAAGTGAACAAAAGTTTTAAAAGGCATCAAAAAGTGTGTCTTTAAAACCAATTTAAAACTATTTTCATCTCAAAATATGCCTGACCTCATAAAATGCAAAAATGCTTCACTTCTTTGATACAATGGGAAAAAAGGTACATTAAAATTAGTCAAGTTAATTGTAAAAAAAGAGACAAAGCACTTGGTGATCAATTGTGGTCCATCTTTAAAAATGCTAGTAAAAATTAAGTCTGTAGTTCAAACAATCACTGAGGTTTCTTTCTTTTTAAAACATAAAGATAAAACAAGAAAATGCAACAATTGAGTTTGTTGTGATAAATTAATATATAATATAAACAAGTTTAACTTACATGATATAATTAGACTGAATCTGAATATAACACTCCGTTGTATATTGTACAGTATGTACAGATTGAGTTACTTTATTCTAAACACTCATCAGAACGATGCGTTCCATACCTGTATCTGGGTTCACTCATCTTAAACCTCTTACCTAAGATGGTTTTGTGTAATGTTGGCAAAAAATTATCCAAGATTTGAAACAATGGATCAATGGCTGCAGTCCACCTCACCCCCCCCCACCCCAAATGCTGATGTTACAATGTTAGAAGCCTAGTGAAATATCATAAACATAGGCCCTACAGGAAAAGTTGCACTTTTTGTTCAGTGCTTATTTGAACTTCAACTTAAATGAGTTTCTTGAAACATATTTGTGCTGAATAATTGGGCATTAAACAAGGTTTGGAGAGCATGGGTCGATCGTAGGAGGCTTGTTTGATCATTTCACTGAAGATCTCGCACATCATATCAAAGGCATCTAACTTTGTCTAATTGGTGTGTATGAGGGTTTGAGGTGACTCCCTGTGTACAAGAAGAGATTTGAATACATAATGGTTCACCACAGACTACGCCAATACAATTGAAACAAGCTTCAGTCGTAGACTGGAGTCCAAGGTCCTTAAGCATCCTTACAGGATCTTAAAGGGGCTAGCACACTGTCAACTCAACATGTGATGAGTTCTTCTTAGTCCTTTTATGCATTTCAAGTCTGTTCTTCTGAGACTCTTCCGTCTCTGCTTTATAAATATCCATTAGAATTGGATCAGCGTTCTCTTTATTCATCCACTTAGTGGGTCTCTGTTCTAAGTCGGTATCCATACACGGCTTAGTCAGTGCAACACTGAGTTGAGTGTCTTCCCTTTTGAGACCCGCCCGGGCTCGTGTTCGATTGTCTCTTCTTTCAGAGTTTGTGACCACCCTCAGGTTGGTTGGCAAGTCTTGTGCATGAGTTCCTGAGGTGGGTTGGGTTGATGTGGTGGTGGTGGTGGTGGTAAATCGAGGTGGGGGTACCGGTGGTTGTTCTTCATCAGGTTTAGTGATGCAATGGAAACGAGCCCATAAGAGGAAACCTCCAAGTAGAACGACAAGAACTACACCAGATAGACATCCAAGAAGCCACATCACTCCAGCACCTTAGAGGAGAAACAAGGAGTAAACAGTCAATCTTAAATGCTCAATTCATGCCTCACAGTAATACAACTACACCAGATAGATATCCAAGAAGCCACATCACTCCAGCACCTTAGAGGAGAAACAAGGAGTAAACAGTCAATCTTAAATGCTCAATTCATGCCTCACAGCAATACACAAATACATTGATAGCTTTCAGGGCTTGGCAACAAACAACTTGGGTTTTTTATTTGTATGAAAATGAGTTTGATTTTATAACCAGGATAATCATATGGGAAGAATTTCCATTTCCATCATTTGAAAACTATTTCAACAAGAAGGTCCAACAGCCAAAACAAATTGAAAGGTTTGAAAGGTACTCCTCTCCAATGTGACTGGTATGACATTCTCAAGTCCTAGTTAGGACTTGAACTAGGAATGTAATGATAGTCTCTCAGCCTAGTTGGGACTTGAACTAGGAATGTAATGATAGTCTCTCAGCCTAGTTGGGATTTGAACTAGGAATGTAATGATAGTCTCTCAGCCTAGTTGGGATTTGAACTAGGAATGTAATGATAGTCTCTAAGCCTAGTTAGGACTTGAACTAGGAATGCAATGATGGTCTCTCAGCCCAGTTGGGATTTGAACTAGGAATGTAACGATAGTCTCTCAGCCTAGTTGGGATTTGAACTAGGAATGTAATGATAGTCTCTCAGCCTAGTTAGGACTTGAACTAGGAATGTAATGATAGTCTCTCAGCCTAGTTGGGACTTGAACTAGGAATTTAATGATAGTCTCTCAGCCTAGTTAGGACTTGAACTAGCAATGTAATAATAGTCTCTCAGCCTAGTTAGGACTTGAACTAGGAATGTAATGATAGTCTCTCAGCCTAGTTAGGACTTGAACTAGGAATGTAATGATAGTCTCTCAGCCTAGTTGGGATTTGAACTAGGAATGTAATGATAGTCTCTCAGCCTAGTTAGGACTTGAACTAGGAATGTAATGATAGTCTCTCAGCCTAGTTAGGATTTGAACTAGGAATGTAGTGATAGTCTCTCAGCCTAGTTCGGACTTGAACTAGGAATGTAATGATAGTCTCTCAGCCTAGTTCGGACTTGAACTAGGAATGTAATGATAGTCTCTCAGTCTAGTTGGGATTTGACTCCCATAAATGGCCAACGGTGATAGTTCGCGACGTAAAAAGAAAACCGTGCAATTTTGAGTGATACTTGTGTGGATCGTTATTTTCTACTTTTAAAACATCTTTCTAACCATATACATTTCATAACAAACGGTTTCAAACGCTTTTTATAGACCAACTCGTCCGATCCAAGGCAACGTGTTCCTTTAACCATTGTAATAGCTACAGTGACTGAGTTACAAGAAGCTGGTTATCTTAATTATTCCAAGAGACCAACATCTAAAGTGACCTTCAAACATAGAGTTCTAATAAACACCCACCTTGTTTAGCTGGTTCTTGATCTGAATCCTTGGTATGTCTATTAACCATTGTAATAGCTACAGTGACTGAGTTACTAGAAGCTGGTAATCTTAAGTATTCCAAGAGAGAATCTGCAATCTCTTCAGCCAAAGCACTATCTTTATCTCCTTCTACCCACTTCAAAAGAAAATCAAAAGATTTATTACAATGGCATGTTTTAATATGAGAAGAAAATGCTCAACACAATCAAAGACTTTTGACAACTCTCGATGGCGGCAGACTTACCATATAAATACATTATTCTTGTGAGTGTGAGCATGCTCAGAACAGTGCAAGCCACAGAAATTTACCTGAAAAGTCTCCGCCACCCAGCATTCAAAAGTCTCCCATTGTTTTTCTTAGAAATTTATTTTGGCTAAAATATAATTCAAGAGATCTTTTCTAAAGCCACACATCTGTTTGAATCATCAGGAAAGTAATTTTAAGAATGTGTTGTTCCTATTTCATGTTCAGGAATGAGTGTAATTAATTACAAAGAGTAATCTAAAACCTTGGTAAGTGTTTAGCATGTTAGTGAAGTAGTTTTCTTCACACATTAGTTGCTAATTTCATAAAGTCTGAAAGCAGATGTTTCTGCTCAAAACGACGCTGAAGTTTTCATTTCATAACAACTGTTTACCAAAACAAAGCAAAAGGCACCCCACCTGCTAACTTATGGTTCTTGAATTAAAGCAGATAGGTGATGCAACAATGTACAGAAGCACTAACAAGTCTTCTGGATCGATCAAAAGTCTCTTTGTTTTCATGAAATTTGACCTAGCCAGAATTAGCAAATAATGACGATGTCTTAATCTTAAGTGGAGAGTCCCAATGGACCATGCTTACCAATGATACATAGATGTCACAGTTGCCTATAGTATCCATTGTAGTACCAGTGACACTGCATACTAAGCTGATAGTGTGAGTCTTAACTTGTCTTTGAAGACCAGCTACTTGCCTTAGATTACTACATACATGCTCCACAGATACACCCTGGATTGGAGAAACAATATTCTAAGCTTTCCAATGTAATACTCATATAACTTTTATATTTGTGACTTCATGAGCTGAACCTTCCAAAAGGACTAGCAGGCTTCAAGTAAACCCATAAACTCACATCAATTGCAGTTAGCATTACCTCCTTTTGCTGGGTGCAAATTACAACACAAGTTATTGTTTTGATCATCAAAATATTCTTTCGAAATAAAAAACAGTGCCTGACTAGACAAGTTCCTTTCAAGTTTAATAGGAACATCCAAATACTTTACTTCTTCAATAGCTCTATTAATTCAGTTTAACTTTTCCATAAAGCACAAACAAATTATCCAAATGACATCAAAGTATCTAGCTTTAAAAATGGTTTATACTTAAGTCACATATTCAGAATGACTTGGCTTCTTGAAGATAAAGATTCTTCAATGAAATGAGCTGCAATGATCTTTAGCTGGTTGTTCAAGATACTTCAAATCGTTTTTAGGGTTTTGAACTTTTATATTCATAGCACAGTTAAGGCAAATAGATGTACAGTCAATTAAATGTGTATTTGGTTTGCGGTAACACCATGTGTGTAATATTTGCCAGGTAGAGTTTGTTCTTAGAGAACTGTCTTGCTTAATTCTACTACCGCGGAGTAGATTGTTCAGGTTTTCGGGAGACTTCTCAGTTCTGAAAAGAACTGTCCTGCTTATTAACTATTACCAGGGTGGATGGTATAGAAATAGGCTGGGACTACTACTTTAGCTTATAGGATCATAATTAACTGTACTCCAGCGAAGTCAGTTCTGAATTGGTCTCAACGTTTCGACTAGCTTGCTCTAGTCATCGTCAGGATACTGACGACGACTAGTAGAATTAGCAAGCAGTAGAACTAGCAAGACAGTTCTCTAAGAACAAACTCTACCTGGCAAGTAGATACACCACAAACCAAATATACATTGATACCTCATCATGCAATGCCTAAAATCCCATATACAGTGAATTGTACCCGTCAGGTTTCTTCCTGTACATTGTTACTCAACCAAATTAAAGCTCCCAACCAAAACACAGCGTCAATACCAATCTTCACTTCTCCATGTGTATTCCTCTTTCTCTAGCTCTATTTTCCCTCTCTATGGTTAGCCCTCACATTGATAAAAGTAGAATAACAATCTTCACTTCTCCATGTGTATTCCTCTTTCTCTAGCTCTATTTTCCCTCTCTATGGTTAGCCCTCACATTGATAATAGTAGAATAACAATCTTCACTTCTCCATGTGTATTCCTCTTTCTCTAGCTCTATTTTCCCTCTCTATGGTTAGCCCTCACATTGATAATAGTAGAATAACAATCTTCACTTCTCCATGTGTATTCCTCTTTCTCTAGCTCTATTTTCCCTCTCTATGGTTAGCCCTCACATTGATAATAGTAGAATAACAATCTTCACTTCTCCATGTGTATTCCTCTTTCTCTAGCTCTATTTTCCCTCTCTATGGTTAGCCCTCACATTGATAATAGTAGAATACCAATCTTCACTTCTCCATGTGTATTCCTCTTTCTCTAGCTCTATTTTCCCTCTCTATGGTTAGCCCTCACATTGATAATAGTAGAATAACAATCTTCACTTACAATGGGAAGCTTTGATGTTTGTAATGTGAGAGTAAATCCAGCACAACTCTCCCTAGACTGGCTGCCTGTTACCACCTCACAGACTCTATCTTGGTTCTCACTACCTCCAGGATTACTAGGGTATGTAGCTTTTTCATCTCCCATCACACAAAGCCCCCACGGCTGGCATGGAGGGGTGAGACAATTACTTTCTGCTAGTAGTTGACATCGTTGATTTTCAGCGCAAGTCAATTGGCTTGTGGAGTTACTGCCTACTGTTTCTGCACATCTCTGTGGTCCACACCAAACCTGTTGATAAAAAATGAAAGTTGACTTCAGCTTAGGATCAAATCCTGCTCACTAGTACAGGGAAGAAGAACTCTAACGAAGTAGTAGCAATTTACTTCAAAACTGTCTATAAACATTCTTGTCATACTCTGTTTGACCAGTTGATAGCACAGCTGACCACTTTTTAATACAATGGGGAGAATCAGGGTAGTTGACAAATCAGCAAACTGGTGTCACCCTTTTACCTTACTACACTCCGCTGTTGCTTGGACACAATGACAGGTATTACAGTTATCTTTCCAGGATTCTCCTTGAGCGTAAACCCTCCTCTCCACCTTACATATCGGAACTACACCAATCACTACATTCTCTTATTCCTTATACCCCCATCTTACCTTACTACACTCCGCTGTTCCTTGGACACAGTGACAGGTATTACAGTTATCTTTCCAGGATTCTCCTTGAGCGTAGACCCTCCTCTCCACCTTACATATCGGAACCACACCAATCACTACATTTAATAAAAAATAATATAAAAAAATAATAAAAAGTGAACTTCATCAAGCTTTTCAGCATACAACAATACTGAGCAAAGAATATTCCTTAGCAGAAAGAGGTTACCAACTATAATATCAGGTAATGTATAGTGTTTGTTACCAACTATAAAATGTAATGTATAGTGTTTGTTACCAATTATAAAATTATGTAACGTATAGTGTTTGCTAATGTTACTTATTAAAATGCATGATATTTAGTCCTTGGGCAGGAGTAAAGAACATTTCATCAAGTATAAGGGCTAACTTCTATGTAAACATGGTGGAGGCTTTAATAGACTTAACAAGCTATTTCACCAGATTTGTGTCTGGTTTTCACAAGGGCTAAAAGGAAGAATACCATATGAAATAGTACCATGTTGAGGGCAATGGATGGATGGATAGACGGCTCTATGGTGGGGATCCTGTTTATTGCTTACCTTTAGAGCACGTTGCTCCACTACGTCCAGGAGGACAGACACACTTAAAGGAATATATACCATCAACGCATGTACTGCCATAAGCACATGAATTAAATGGATGGATGTGTGGCTGGGTGGTAGGAATCTTACTTACCTTCAGAGCACGTTGCTCCACTACGTCCAGGAGGACAGACACACTTAAAGGAATATATACCATCAACGCATGTACTGCCATAAGCACATGAATTAAATGGATGGATGTGTGGCTGGGTGGTAGGAATCTTACTTACCTTCAGAGCACGTTGCTCCACTACGTCCAGGAGGACAGACACACTTAAAGGAATCTATACCATCAACGCATGTACTCCCATAAGCACATGGGTTGGATGCACATTCATTCAGATCTGAATAACAAAACAAAAATCATATTCAATGATGTCATCAAGCACAGAATCAAGATACAGAATGCTGAACTTTGGCAAATAAGTTGATACTAAAGCCAGACTCTTTCTGTATGTGGGGGTTGCCTACCCATTACAACCAGTGGCTTTAACAAAAAGTGACATGTGAATTTTGACAGAGAATGTCCTGCTTTATTTTTATGTACACATCTAATAGATTTGTCACTAAAAAGAATCCTAACAATGGGAAAGCAAAGGGAAGTCCTTGATTACTGGGTCAGACAAATATGTGTGTAGATTTGTTAGCCACAAATCAGTTGGTTGGAATTTGCTTGATTATTGCCCTTAGGTATCCAAGATAAAGTAATTCAGTTTACTTCCAATATTGCTACTTTATTCTATGATAACTTACTGATCCGGCAGTCAGGTCCAGTGAATCCATCAGCACATTGACATCTAAACCAATTAATGCCATCTACACATTGTCCCCCATTGAAGCATGGATTGCGACTACAATCATCAGTATCTGTACAAACAATAATACACAGTTAATGGAGACGCCTGACCTGGGCGTCCAATAGGAATATTACATTAGAAGCTGCAATACTGCAACTATCCTGTTCATAAAATGACATAAATCTACTTTGAAGAACATTTACTTCACACACAAAACCGATTCCAATAATTACAAGAAACCATAGGAAATGTATTCAGCTAGTTGAAAACAAACCTTTTGAACTTGTGTATATTAAGCAGCGTCTTTAGTTTTTTTTCCTCAGAATTATCAGTTTCTGTCACAAAAGACTGGTGCTTATGAATAATGAAATGAATGGTTTTAGGCAAAAGTACACACATCTTTAGAGGCAGTAGTAGTGAATACCTTACATTGTGAAGCTGATGTGCACATCTGACATAATACCCATAGGATAGCCTGGTTAACAGTCAGTCCGACTTCTTATTTACTAAAAGTGTCTACAAACTTTGAATCAATATTTACTCACTTTGTTGGCAGAGTCGACCCTCAAATCCTTCTCTACAGACACAGATGAATGTATCGCCACTAGGGATACACGTTGCTTCATTATGACACTGATTCGCACTGCACTGGTTACTTGTGGCTGGACAGGCAAACAAATAATGATACTCATGATACTTATTGACAAAGTCTGTTCATCATTTTGAGTTTGACATCTTTAAGGGACCATCTAATCAAGACATGCAGGTATATTTCATGGTGAAATAGACTGAAAGTGACAGACAGAAAATCAATTCTGAATCAATTTGTTTTTGTTACAATACAATACAAATACTTCACATCCCCCTGTCCCATTCAATTACTCCTACAATCACCATATATCTAGTACTCATTAACCCATTACTGTGTAGCCCTGTGGATAATCTCAATCAATCCTTATTGATCTTCTTGAATCTAATCCACTCTAATCCCTTAGCTGAGCTTTATATAGCTGTTAACTGTTTGGGCTCCACACCAACACACAATGGAGTCTGGATGGTGTTTGCTTAGATAGGAGGTGATGATCAATAATGGTTTTGTTGTATATGGGATGAGGTGACAGCAGGATGTGTGTTCAGTCCCAGCATCACCCCAGGGCCACCCCAAGCATCACCCCAGGGCCACCCCAAGCATCACCCCAGGGCCACCCCAAGCATCCCCCCAGGGCCACCCCAAGCATCACCCCAGGGCCACCCCAAGCATCACCCCAGGGCCACCCCAAGCATCACCCCAGGGCCACCCCAAGCATCATCCCAGGGCCACCCCAAGCATCACCCCAGGGCCACCCCAAGCATCACCCCAGGGCCACCCCCAGGGCCACCCCAAGCATCACCCCAGGGCCACCCCAAGCATCACCCCAGGGCCACCCCAAGCATCACCCCAGGGCCACCCCAAGCATCACCCCAGGGCCACCCCAAGCATCATCCCAGGGCCACCCCAAGCATCACCCCAGGGCCACCCCAAGCATCACCCCAGGGCAACCCCAGGCATCATCCCAGCAAAAAGAACAGTCTGGTAGAAGTAATACTATGATGGAAGGTTACATCAAAATGATTAAAATCACAACTATCTGTATTTTTGATTTAAAAACAAACTTGGTAGTAATAACATTACGGTGTGATTTGTACATAGATTGTCCATCGTTGGCAAAGTGGATTGTGTGATTTGTACATAGATTGTCCATCGTTGGCAAAGTGGATTGTGTGATTTGTACATAGATTGTCCATCGTTGGCAAAGTGGATTGTGTGATTTGTACATAGATTGTCCATCGTTGGCAAAGTGGATTGTGTGATTTGTACATAGATTGTCCATCGTTGGCAAAGTGGATTGTGTGATTTGTACATAGATTGTCCATCGTTGGCAAAGTGGATTGTGTGATTTGTACATAGATTGTCCATCGTTGGCAAAGTGGATTGTGTGATTTGTACATAGATTGTCCATCGTTGGCAAAGTGGATTGTGTGATTTGTACATAGATTGTCCATCGTTGGCAAAGTGGATTGTTATCAAGGTACAGCAGAATACTATCCCCTAGTACTATTTCAGATTATATGAAATAGCATCTATGCTATAGCTAGCTTAAAGGTAGTTGGAGGTTAACCACGCCCATTATATATTGCGTGATTCAGTGCTTTCTGGAAACAGTGGTCTTCCAGCCCAATACAACCTAAAACACCAAAAAAGGTAGTCACAGATTCTGCTACATATAACTTCAAATGAGATACAAAATTAGTTCATCAAAACCCTTAGACAAAAATTTGTGATAGCAACAATGGTTTCTGTAACCCAGACAGTGCTCCAACACTGACAATGACTAGAGCAAGCTAGTCGAAACGTTGAGACCAATTCAGAACTGACTCTGCGGTAGTGCAGTTAATTATGATCCCATAAGCTAAAGTAGTAGTCCCAGCCAATTGCTATATCTTCCGTCCAGGTAATAATTAAAAAGCAGGACAGTTCTTTTCAGAACTGAGAAGTCTCCCGAACATACGATAAATCTACTCTGCGGTAGTAGACTAAAGAAAGACAGTTCTCTAAAGAGCAAACTCTACCTGGCAAGTAGACACACATGGTGTTACCGCAAACCAAATATAACATAAATCCATCCTGCTAATAATAATAAGAGTATCAGACACTATGTTTCGATCGGTAAACTTACAGAGTTGACATGAGTTCCCCTCCTATCCTGAGGGACAAACACAGGTAAAAGAATGTCCCAAATCAAAACAAATCCATCCCTGCTAATCAGTATAACAATGTCAGACACTACGATCAGAGCGGTAAACTTACAGAGTTGACATGAGTTCCCCTCCCATCCCGAGGGACAGACACAGGTAAAAGAATGTCCCAAATCATAACATGTTCCTCCATTCAGACATGTGTTGATATCACATTGATCATCACCTGCAAAAACATCCACAAGTACAAAGACAATAAATTATGGTTAGCAGGGAATAAAATTCAACAGCCCTGTCTAGGATGGGTAAAGTTTGCAGCATCAGAGTTTAAATCATTTCTCCTAAAGATGATCAAACTATATTACATAATTCTTATGATAAGACTATGATTTATGACTTTATATTGTGATATTTGGAAATAAACAAAAACAAATAAGGGAATCAATGTGTGGTGAAGAGGTTTTCAACTAGTGTTTAAATCCTAACGAGGCCCGTTTCTTGATAATTTTACCGAGACGAAGTCGAGGTAAACTATCAAGAACCAGGCCTCGGCGGGTTTAAACCACTAGTTGAAAACAGAACCAGCACACTTTGATTCCTATTCATAAAAACTATTTGGGTCAAAAAACATCTACACTTTTGGTCAAAAAGTGAAATAAATGCAAAAATTATAATTGTTCAATGATTTCTTTCAACACAACACCCCTCCAGCTATGAAATGGTAAGGCCCTCCGCCACCCTCGGGTAAACAACTCCTTATAAGGGAATGCTGTGCACGTATCGCGTGATGTGGCACAACTGTCCCGGTCGTTGCTCTCGACCAATAGGAATGAAGAAACTGTCTTATAAGCACAGGTGCAAGTTCGTGTGTAACGCCCATGTTTCAACACTTTTTACTGGTCATAAGGTTTATACACACCCACGTGACGCGCTCTCCCCCAATATGAATAGCGAAACTGTCCGAGGTATTTATGAATATTCATTTAAACACCTGGTGGTTATAACACTGGATCTTTTCTGATCTAAATAGTTTTGAACATGTGAGAATTTGTGTCGGTTTGTATGGACCTCTTCAGGATCAATAAAAAATCATGGAATTGTCACGATACCGTTCACTTTGGCATGAAAAAAATAAAGGGAGAAATGAAGAAGGAAATTGTTACATTCTGAAGAGAGCTCTGACATTTGAAGTTTCCTGATCACTGTTGGCTGAGCTAACAATCTTTACTCAAAGCTGTATTCCAAAGAACCCAAAATAAAGGGAGAAATGAAGAAGGAAATTGTTACATTCTGAAGTTTCCTGATCACTGTTGGCTGAGCTAACAATCTTTACTCAAAGCTGTATTCCAAAGATCCCAAAATAAAGGGAGAAATGAAGAAGGAAATTGTTACATTCTGAAGTTTCCTGATCACTGTTGGCTGAGCTAACAATCTTTACTCAAAGCTGTATTCCAAAGAACCCAAAATAAAGGGAGAAATGAAGAAGGAAATTGTTACATTCTGAAGAGAGCTCTGACATTTTAAGTTTCCTGATCACTGTTGGCTGAGCTAACAATCTTTACTCAAAGCTGTATTCCAAAGAACCCAAAATAAAGGGAGAAATGAAGAAGGAAATTGTTACATTCTGAAGTTTCTTGATCACTGTTGGCTGAGCTAACAATCTTTACTCAAAGCTGTATTCCAAAGATCCCAAAATAAAGGGAGAAATGAAGAAGGAAATTGTTACATTCTGAAGTTTCCTGATCACTGTTGGCTGAGCTAACAATCTTTACTCAAAGCTGTATTCCAAAGAACCCAAAATAAAGGGAGAAATGAAGAAGGAAATTGTTACATTCTGAAGAGAGCTCTGACATTTGAAGTTTCCTGATCACTGTTGGCTGAGCTAACAATCTTTACTCAAAGCTGTATTCCAAAGAACCCAAAATAAAGGGAGAAATGAAGAAGGAAATTGTTACATTCTGAAGTTTCCTGATCACTGTTGGCTGAGCTAACAATCTTTACTCAAAGCTGTATTCCAAAGAACCCAAAATATAACTTACGTGACTTGCATGTTTTTCCTTTCCATCCAGTTGGGCAATGGCAGGCAAAGTCTGCATGCATATCAACACAGGTAGCATTATTCCTACACGGTGACCGTGCACATTCATCCACATCTAAGATACAAACAAAAAAGTGAAATTATACAACTCAATCAGATATTTCAGGGAGCATACCAATAAAGTATATTGTTCTTGAAAATGTAACACACCAAGAATTTATTGACAACAGAGATGAAACTTGTATGAGTGGTGCCACCTAAATGTAGTGTCTTCACATAAACCAACTAGGAACCTCTTATTCAGTAAGATTCTCATTGTACAGGCCTTATACAGACCTTCAAGTGTGCCTGATTTATCAGCCGTGGATTGTGGGCAAGTCATTTTCCCCAAAAAGGAATCCTACATTTTATGAGAGCAATAGTTGTATCTATACCTGAGTCACAGTTTCAGTATTACAATGATATTCTCAAGAATTCCAAGAATGAATCTAAATGGTGAGCATGTAATAAGAAGGTGAGTTGTTTAAGAGTAAGATAACATTAATACTTACTATGATTACATAACAATCCTTCCCATCCTTCTGAACAGATACAGCTAAATAAATTGAGTCCATCTACACATACACCATCATTCTGACACGGCTGACTCTCACAGTCGTTAATATCTGAAGATTAAAAGAAAGACAAAAAAAACCTTTGAGATTGAGTAACTATAAATCACATAAAACAAACAAGACAACATTCAACTTCATGAACCTCATATTCAATGAGGATAAAGGGCAATAAAAGAAAGCTAAGATAGACGCTCAGTATTAAGGATATATCAAGAGATGCTAGGTGGTATCACATTATACTCATAATAATAAAAGAAAGCTAAGATAGATGCTCAGTATTAAGGATATATCAAGAGATGCTAGGTGGTATCACATTATACTCATAATAATAAAAGAAAGCTAAGATAGACGCTCAGTATTAAGGATATATCAAGAGATGCTAGGTGGTATCACATTATACTCATAATAATAAAAGAAAGCTAAGATAGACGCTCAGTATTAAGGATATATCAAGAGATGCTAGGTGGTATCACATTATACTCATAATAATAAAAGAAAGCTAAGATAGACGCTCAGTATTAAGGATATATCAAGAGATGCTAGGTGGTATCACATTATACTCATAATAATAAAAGAAAGCTAAGATAGACGCTCAGTATTAAGGATATATCAAGAGATGCTAGGTGGTATCACATTATACTCATAATAATAAAAGAAAGCTAAGATAGACGCTCAGTATTAAGGATATATCAAGAGATGCTAGGTGGTATCACATTATACTCATAATAATAAAAGAAAGCTAAGATAGATGCTCAGTATTAAGGATATATCAAGAGATGCTAGGTGGTATCACATTATACTCATAATAATAAAAGAAAGCTAAGATAGACGCTCAGTATTAAGGATATATCAAGAGATGCTAGGTGGTATCACATTATACTCATAATAATAAAAGAAAGCTAAGATAGACGCTCAGTATTAAGGATATATCAAGAGATGCTAGGTGGTATCACATTATACTCATAATAATAAAAGAAAGCTAAGATAGACGCTCAGTATTAAGGATATATCAAGAGATGCTAGGTGGTATCACATTATACTCATAATAATAAAAGAAAGCTAAGATAGACGCTCAGTATTAAGGATATATCAAGAGATGCTAGGTGGTATCACATTATACTCATAATAATAAAAGAAAGCTAAGATAGATGCTCAGTATTAAGGATATATCAAGAGATGCTAGGTGGTATCACATTATACTCATAATAATAAAAGAAAGCTAAGATAGACGCTCAGTATTAAGGATATATCAAGAGATGCTAGGTGACATCACATTATACTCATAATAATAAAAGAAAGCTAAGATAGATGCTCAGTATTAAGGATATATCAAGAGATGCTAGGTGGTATCACATTATACTCATAATAATAAAAGAAAGCTAAGATAGACGCTCAGTATTAAGGATATATCAAGAGATGCTAGGAGGCATCACATTATACTCATAATAATAAAAGAAAGCTAAGATAGATGCTCAGTATTAAGGATATATCAAGAGATGCTAGGAGGCATCACATTATACTCATAATAATAAAAGAAAGCTAAGATAGACGCTCAGTATTAAGGATATATCAAGAGATGCTAGGTGGCATCACATTATACTCATAATAATAAAAGAAAGCTAAGATAGACGCTCAGTATTAAGGATATATCAAGAGATGCTAGGTGGTATCACATTATACTCATAATTATAAAAGAAAGCTAAGATAGACGCTCAGTATTAAGGATATATCAAGAGATGCTAGGTGACATCACATTATACTCATAATATTAATAATAACTGTATTTATAACGCGCTTTTTGCCAAAGGATACAAAGCGCCAGATATTATTACTGCAAGGAGTGGGGCAAATTTTGAGATATAAGACCTAATCCTTAAACACCATGTAATGATTTACAAGGTGCTGTGGCGCAATATGCTGCCAATCCAGCCAGGAAAACCGGGGCAAACCCCTTCTCTTTTCGATAAGTGCACTGGGTTCTTTTACATGCGTTTAACACATGGGACCAACGGCTTTACGTCCCATCCGAAGGATGAAGCAATGGTTATGTGTCTTGCTTAAGGACACAAGTGTCACGGCTGGGGATTCGAACCCACACTCTGGTGATCACAAACACCAGTTTGAATTCGGTGCTCTTAACCGTTCGGCCACAACACTCCCATGGTTCATTTCTATTCAAGCAAGAAACACAATTCTAAAACAGAGTTGCTATGGATTTCCTATCAATTCAAAAGTTTGCCATTGTAATTGAGCGTTGAGCCAACAACATATCACAGATTATACCAAAATCCTTCTCATTTCAAGTTATCCAATCATAAACATTTATAAAGGATGTAAAAGTCAGCCTTATGATTGAACTTTAAATTCTTGCATAAATCATCACAGAAAACTAAGTTAATGCAACTCCTTTTGGTTTCTCGTCATTACTTAAAGATGAATATAAAGAAAGATATAGCTTCTTTAAAGAGGGTAAAATGCACAGGTCTACAATAATATACACATAATGAATGTTTATGAGTGCAATGGTGCGAATATGTTCATGAGTTGAAAGATGGAATGTTCTATTCAACGAGGCGGAGCCGAGTTGAATGGAACATTCCAGCTTTCAAAGAATGAACATATTCGCACCATTGCACGAATGAAAAACATTCATTATTTGTTTTATATAACATCCAAGTAGATCTTTGTCATTTTGATTGAAAGACACAACTTTCAAAACAAACAAAGCGTAGGCCTACAATTTTTTATTGTATAATCCGAATGCTAGTATTAGTAATTTTACTAATATTATTCCTTGCAGTAACACTGCTGCGTTACAAAGACGCGCACGCAGTGATGTTTTTACTCAGCTTTTTCGTTCCATCCGAAAAGTACCATTGCACGCTGGCAGCGTGCAATGGTACTTTTCGGATGGAACGAAAAAGCACGGTGAGTGACTCAGCGTGCAATGGTACTTTTATTTGCTATCACGTGACGGACAATCCTCCAATCAAATGGCAAGGATCGGCTTAGGTGTTATATAATTAACACTAATCGATTAGCTACAGACATTCATGGTCATTTATCATTGTGTAATGAGTTCTAGGTCAGCACACCTATCCCAGATACAAACTTTCAATGTCAATGACTCATCATGACAAAACAAGCCATCGATTTCAAGACTTTTGTAGAAAATCAATAAAAAAATACATCATTTCAATGCCAATGACACATAATATTCGTGGAAATGTTAAACATAGAGTTTGTGGCTTTCTACAGGTACGGTATTTCCGGAGTGTCAGGGCCAAGTGGTTTAGTGCATCGGACTCAAGTTCTGTTTGCCGAGTCATCATGGTGTGGGTTCAAATCCCAGTCATGACCGAGTGGTTTAGTGCATCGGACTCAAGTTCTGTTTGCCGAGTCATCATGGTGTGGGTTCAAATCCCAGTCATGGCCGAGTGGTTTAGTGCATCGGACTCAAGTTCTGTTTGCCGAGTCATCATGGTGTGGGTTCAAATCCCAGTCATGGCCGAGTGGTTTAGTGCATCGAACTCAAGTTCTGTTTGCCGAGTCATCATGGTGTGGGTTCAAATCCCAGTCATGGCCGAGTGGTTTAGGTCATCGGACTCAAGTTCTGTTTGCCGAGTCATCATGGTGTGGGTTCAAATCCCAGACATGGCCGAGTGGTTTAGTGCATCGGACTCAAGTTCTGTTTACCGAGTCATCGTGGTGTGGATTCAAATCCCAGTCATGGCCGAGTGGTTTAGTGCATCGGACTCAAGTTCTATTTGCCGAGTCATCATGGTGTGGGTTCAAATCCCAGTCATGGCCGAGTGGTTTAGTGCATCGGACTCAAGTTCTGTTTGCCGAGTCATCATGGTGTGGGTTCAAATCCCAGACATGGCCGAGTGGTTTAGTGCATCGGACTCAAGTTCTGTTTGCTGAGTCATCATGGTGTGGGTTCGAATCCTGTTTATGATAATTTGTGTTCTTTGACCAAGATACTTTTAACTATATGCTTCTCTTTACCCAGGGGTGAAATGGGTACCTGTGCGTACAGCGATCGCTCTTGTAATTGATTTAGATTGGTGCGCTACCTAATTGGCAGCACAGGCTATATAAACTCCAAATGGAGCTAAGATGGTTTAAAGAATGACATGGTCGAGTGACCAGGGGTAATAATGTTGGAGCGACATGTCAAATATCTAGGTTTAAAACAAGAACCCTACACTAGACTGTCTAAAGACTCATGAACCTGAAAGGGCGTAACTTTCACATCAACAGATAGGGGTCGTATCTTTAGCTCCAGACAATCTCCAAGAAGACAAACATATCCACATGACAAGTTTGAAATATTCTCTTAGAAAAAAATTAAGATTGTTAGAGAATTCCTCTTTTGCTACCAAAGCATGCAAAGCAGTCAGTTGCCTAAAGTCAAACCATACATTATTAGACAAATATGGTTCATTATCTCCCTCAAAATGCATTAAATAACCAACCAATAACAAACAAACTTCACCACATGATGTTAAGGCTTAAACACCAGCTGTAGTCATTCCCACATCATTATTCAAAGAGTGAATAAACACAGTCAAGGCACAAGGCGCTAGCCTTCCTGCTTAGCCCCCATCCAAAAACAACAAAAACACATTAATTAGGGTTGGCGCGTGGCTTAGATCTCTTCTAATCCAACACGTTTTGAACTTTATTTGGCCTCCTGTGACTCCATTACAACACTTGTGGCAAATTATTGATTAATTGGGTTTTTTCTTTTCATCTGCATGAATTCCTCCCCGGAGAGAAAAAGACTAAGCAAGATGAGTTGAGGGAGTTATAATGAGTACTTACAGGGCATTAATTAATTAATTAATTAAAGATGATTAATACATTCTTGATTTTATGATTAATTCTTTGAAAGATGAATTTCATCTCGGTACTCAATAAGGATAGAGGGTGTGTTCATTTAGCAAGGACAAACATCTTGGCAAAGTATTATGAGAAATACATCAAGTTAAGCGCAAGGGTCAAGAGACTGGGGAAAGAAACAAAATTCTTATCAAAACTATCACAGTCCCACATCTTGCAAATCCTGTTTAGCAAGTTGTCTGACTTTGGAGGGTGTATATTGCAGGCCAAAATGACAATTGATAATCAATTGCAATGGTACTTTTCGGATGGAACGAAAAAGCTGAGTAAAAACATCACTGCGCGCGCGTGTCTTTGGTAACGCAGCAGGTGTTACTGCAAGAAGGCATAGTAAAATTACTAGCATTCGGCTTCTACAGTTGAAATTGTTTGTTTTGAAAGTTGTTTCTTTCAATCAAAATGACAAAGTTCTACTTGGATGTTATATAAAACAAATAATGAATGTTTTTCATTCGTGCAATGGTGTGAATATGTTCATTCGTTGAAAGCTGGAATGTTCCATTCAACTCGGCTCCGCCTCGTTGAATAGAACATTCCATCTTTCAACTCATGAACATATTCGCACCATTGCACTCATAAACATTCATTATGTGTATACTATTCAGTAATCGGTGGCTCGTGTGGTTTTTACACCCCAATGAATTGTAAACATAAAGACAATGACTTGAATACAATTGTTCCATAAGGTGATATGAATGAATGAAAACTGCCTGGCTGTAAGGACGGCTGTATCATATTAAATTAGTGAGCAATTTTACACTTGGACACACGACATATAGCTGTTTTCATGACAATAGACAATAAGTAATTAAACCATCGGCAGGATACGGTAACAATGATGAAACAGCTGTCTATTAATAAAGACTAGAGTGGGGGAGGGGCCGGTTGGTTTAACCATCTGGGTGCTTCCAGATGGCTTTGTATTGTCTTGGTTACTCAGGGTGTATGTTTTTATTGTCTACTGGTGGTTTGGAGTTGAAACACAAGTAGCAGTCAATTATTAGGAGACTAGTACAGGTGTTTGGTAGAACATACTGTGTCTATGCTGCTGGCACTTGGGTGTGATAAATAAATTCATATACAACTAGGAATTCATCTCAGAATTAAATAAAATACAACTAATGACAGTGTTTGGAAAAAGATAATGAGATTGTAACTTAAATAGTTTATTTAGTTAGTTTAATTTATTAATTTATATCATTTTGTATTTATTTTCATTATTTCTTGCTTTTTTATAATTGATTTTCTGTTAATGTTCTGTCTTGTGCTATTGTAACTTTGGTTGTTTGTATTGGTCGAATAAGTAATAAGAATAACAATAATAATTTGTAAAGAGACTTCTAGCATCACACAGAACAACAAAATTTGAGACAAATTAATGACATATAGAGTGTGTTATAAACACGTAATATAGCATTTGTGATAACACGAAGTAACTTTGTGATTTGCCAAAAATAGCAATGAATTTAAATTACAATAGTTTTTAGAAAACACAAGACATGGGAAAACATTTATTTCTTAAGGGATTCAAGTGTTCATAATTTAAAAAATGACAATAAATTCTCGAGTATCAGCCAAGGCAAAAATCATACAATTGTGTGACAATACATAAAAATGTAATGCATTAATAACATAAATAACAACATTTTTGATTAGTCATCTTTGGTGTATCAGAGTTGATGTTGAAAAGAGCACTGTCTTAGCAAGAGTCTCTAAGATCAAATGGAAGTTTTGTAATGCACTCATTTATCACTAAGTTCACACTTATTTAACTGTTCATGTTTTTTGTGTTGTGATTTAGCCTTCCAGAAAGACTCAAAACTTCAGACCATTAACTATTTTTTTGCATTCATTTATCAATAGATAGAGTCTTTCAGAAAATGGGCAAACAAAAAACAAGTCTTTAACCTAACATTATTGTATAAGAGCCACTGTGTTCAATACTTCCTCTTCTACTTCTATACCCGATAGGGTCCATAAAACAGGACTTAAAGCCAATACCCTTCAACTGCATATTTTTGTCAACATTCAAAGCATTCAAGGCATTGACTTTGATCATTTGACTGGCACAAAAAGTCTCTTTAGAAAGTACAGACCCATTTATTTGTTATGTCTGATGGCGTCACATGTGAATTTCGCTCTGAAAGAGTATAAAACATAATACTAGCATCAGGTTAGAGACTTGCAAATTTTCCCCAGTTTCATGTGGACTTTAATTGTTGGCAAATTCAATTTCAAAATTGAAGCAGAAATTAATGAGAATCCTAAAGATATTTAAATATGACTTACTTTCATGACAGTATCTTCCAGAGTATCCCACGTCACATTGACAAGCAAAACGATCACCGCCTTGACTTAAGCAGGTTCCATGAAGACCACAAACACCAGATGGAACTAATGCTAAACCACCTTCATCTTCACTAGCTGGTAAGGCTACTGTACAACTATCCACCACTAGGGCAAATAAAGAGAGAAGTGTCAACTTACTGTCACACTTAAAAATAATATGCCTTATGTGTTCTTGGTTAGATAAATACAATAATAATGGACATCTATATAATAGTAATGGATAACTATATTTTTTATTGCACTACACTTATAAGAATACACTCTACTGTAAAAGACTTGGATAGAGTCTAAATGTCAACCAGGCCATAAACTATTTTAACATTACAATAACAATTTTCAAATGCAGAGAACAAAATACATTAAGCTAAAACTGAAAAGAAAAGGATGTTTAACTTTATTGTTTAATGTAAGGAGGGAGATTGTTCCCTAGTTTTTGAGCAGCATAATGAACTGCCCGATGTTTATTTCAGTAGAGTCACATAATAAATACCTTGACATTGAGGTCCTTGGCAATGTTGCTTAGACTGAGAGCAATTTTTGCCCTGGTAGGTATCGGTACATCCACAGTAGTAATCCCCAAGAAGGTTAAAGCATTGAGAATCATGTTGACATGGATTGGGGTCACAGGAATCTACATCAAACTGGTATGAAGGAATAAAGCATTGAAAATCATATTGACATGGATTGGGGTCACAGGAATCTACATCAAACTGGTATGAAGGAATAAAGCATTGAAAATCATGTTGACATGGATTAGGGTCACAGGAATTGACATCAAACTGGTATTCTTGAATCCTAATGAAATTCTTTATTGACTACACAACCAACAGCACAATAAGCGCCAATAACAGGACAGATAGGAAATGAGGAGAAATGTTCAGATGTGGAAGAAAAACCCTACACAATGGAGTAAACCGGGGTCCACAGAGGTGAGAAGCAAAGAAAGAAACCACTGAGCCAACCTGATCCACAATTTATGATTATCAGATAAGTTGCTTGAGGTACCCACTGTTATTTACATGACTCATACTGGTCTTCAGTCACTGAGTAAGGTCAGATCAGTTCAGACATATACTGAATAAGGTCAGATCAGTTCAGATATATACTAGTCTTTAGTTACAGAGTAAGGTCAGACCAGTTCAGACATACACTGGTCTTTAGTTACAGAGTAAGGTCAGACCAGTTCAGACACACATATACTGGTCTTTAGTTGCTGAGTAAGGTCAGATCAGTTCAGACATATACTTGTCTTTAGTTACAGAGTAAGGTAAGACCAGTTCAGACATATACTGGTCTCTAGTTACTGACTAAGGTCAGATCAGTTCAGACATATACTGGTCTTTTGATGACACAATTAAGCATCAGAATAATATGAGTATCAACGGGCAAACTACTGAAGAGATAGAAAGTGATATTTCATCTAATGTACCTGGCAGTTATCTCCAGCGTATCCTGGTGCACATGTACACTGGTAACCAGCCACCTTATCCACACACAGCCCTGCATGCTGGCATGGACTACTAGTACATTCATCAATATTCAGTTCACATTCTATTCCAGTGTAGCCCGCCAGACAAACGCAAGAGAACGAATTCACCAAGTCCTGTAAAAAAAGTTCAAAACAACACATAGTTCTTTTACTCCATCTTTTTTTGTAAAAATCCATTTTCTTTCTTAGTAGAGATCATTAAGCAGCCACCCTTTTGTTTAATTTATATGGTTGTAACTGAATGATGGCCAACTCATATCTTCTTTTACATTTACCACTTAATATCTTTATGTTTTTTATGATTGTTGTTTTTGTTTTACTGACATTCCAAAGGTTTTTTCAATAAACTATTACCATGCAAACATTATATAATTTGGAAAATCCAGTTAACAAAATTGGTTAAAAAAAATGCCTCGGCAGTGATTCAAGGCCGAAATCATTGGCTGAGAATTCAAAATGCTGGTAGCTCGTAGTCAGGACATAAACTTCAAGTGTTGTCAATTTTAATTTGTGGTCTGATATTTGTTGTATTATAATACAATATACTTATCCCATAGACAATGTGCATAAAGTGACACCATAGTGACTGTACATCCAGAAAACAAGAATGTTTTTTTCTACAACGTCCAACATGGCTGTTTACTGCCTCATATTTTTATGCTTCATTAACTTTAATGCAAAAAATATACTTTACAGTAAAAAATGCATACATGCAAAAGGAATGAAAATATAAGTTGAAATTGGAAGCATTTTGATAAATAGGCAGTTTGGTCGAAAGATAAAGGTGCTTTACAAACAATAATCTAGTGAGTCATCTACTCACATGAAATCAGGTATCAACAAAAAGTAAAGCAATTATGTTTTATTTTTCACTCAGAAACAATGAATCATAACTCACGAGGCATGTAGCTCCATTTATGCAGTGGCCAACACAGTCATTCACATCTAGGAGAAACAAATAAAAACAATTAATTCATTTGAGATAAAAATGTGGAACAGAAACAATTTCTCCAAATTACTACATACTACTATAAGCTTGAGGACTAAGTATAAGGTTGGTCATTATCAATGGCAATAATTGACTAGTTTCAATCTGTCCATAAAGTTC
Organism: Asterias rubens; assembly: GCF_902459465.1. Lineage (NCBI taxonomy): Eukaryota > Metazoa > Echinodermata > Asteroidea > Forcipulatida > Asteriidae > Asterias > Asterias rubens. The sequence goes on from NC_047062.1 coordinate 522,236, forward strand.
TTACAAATTCAACCCGGCAGAGAAATCTTTCCATCAGAAATAATTCAAAGTCAAGAAACCAGCATTTGAACACCCAAAAACCCCACTGAATTTGATAGTGATTAATATTGGCATGTTTAATTAACACAACTTAAATTAAAGACAAAACAACCGCCTTAGGTCTCCCTATGTCGTCAATATCTTAGTTTGGGGATGCCCAAAATAGGAATAAAATAACCAATCCACATTGCTGATGCTGATGATTTAACTCGGTGTGTGCGTTTATGTACAAGTAATTCAGTTTTCAAGCGTTTGTTGTTTGAATCTAAACATCCTAGCTATACCATGCAATTGTTCCTTCATTCATTTCAACCAAGCCGTCCCTCCCTTAACCCTCTAAACCATTACTACCACTATTGACTCCTACACTGCAGTATCAATGCATTAACCTTTCACCAAAGAAATACAAAATAACTGGTACAAGAATTGGGTCAAATAGGTTTCTCGTGAGTTGAAAAGTTTAACAACCGTTTTATTAAGTCAATTATTCAGAGAATTTTACTGGCTGCTCTCACAAACAAAACTAATGCAGTTTGAGATCAAATAAAACCAGGAATTTTGCTGAATTAATGATGGAGTCAAACTTACTAACTTCACAACTCTAATGCAGTTTGAGATCAAATAAAACCAGGAATTTTGCTGAATTAATGATGGAGTCAAACTTACTGACGTCACAGTTCTTCCCTGTCCATCCTGGTTGACAGTCGCAGAGATAATCTCCAATTCTATTCCGACAGGCAAAGGCATGCATGCACGGCCTACCCATACACTCATCAGCATCTGGAAGCATTTGTAAATCATTAATATTCAGATGAACATGTACCTGCAGCACGCTACCTCCAGTTAGGATGAGTAACTTGCTTAAATTAGGATGGATTCAATGCGTCCCAACATCTTCAGATACAGAACTGAACTCGTCCCAAATCCTAAGATTAATCCTAACTTAGAAAGAGTTTGGTGAAATCAACGGCAGGGATCATAGAGTCATTGTAGGGCAGATATCAACAGGCTCTGAATTATTTTACTTTTATGTTTTCAGGCATGTGAGACTTCATCTTTTCAGCTGATTTCCTCTTTTTGGGTTTTGACTTTCCTCTTCTTTTTTTTCTTCACTTTCTATGAACAAAAGTATAGAAATAGTATCTTTTCCTCTTTTTTTCTTGTCCGTTTTTCTCTGTTCCTCTTTTTTCCATGAATAGTTACTCACATGCCTGTGTTTTGTTCACTCTTTTGCTTAGGAACACCAGACTTGTGATGGTGATGGAGGGGTGGACTTGTTTAACTCTAAACTAAGCAAGCAGAATTTGAGTTAATTCAACTGAGAGGCACGCAGAGGCTCATACATATCAGCAACCCTTATCTGCTGGCGTCTTCTTTGAAATGCCTTCAGATCCATTTACCTACCCACATTTAGTTTGAACCAACAGTTACATTTACGAAACTACATTCTTCCTCCCACTTTATTTGTGAAATAATTATCATATCAAATCAAATGATCAAAGTAGTATTCATTTGGTTTTTAAAGTGAAAGAGTTCCCACGATTTGAAGGTATTTGTACCCTTCATACAAATTGAATCACCTCCCATTCTATGATGATTTATTTCCACCCAAACACTTACTGACCCGTCACTTATCTAAAATTAGGTTGTTACGGATGATCTATCTTTCCTTCACATTTAATAACACAATTGTCAACACTTCTGTGTGTGAAACTTCTCTCCTTTGTAATCTCACCAAATTGGCATATGGGACCCTGCCACTGTGGTGTACAACGACAGCTGTATGAATTCACTCCATCAATGCATTCACCTCCATTCAGACAGGGTTGACTTACGCAGTCATCAAGATCTACAAATAAACACAAACCAAAAACTCTCATTAATCTCTAATCCCTGATACAAAGCAATTCCTTTAGCAACCCCCTTTTTCTTTCAAAGAAAAACAGACTTGTTGAAGATCTCATCTTCAACCATTTGGTCTACTGTTGCAATGAGCCACATGAAATTGTAACCAGTCATATGAAGAAAAAAAAAAATAATAATAATAATAATAATAATAATAATAATAATAATAATAATAATAATAATACTAGCATGCACAGACTTGTAATCTGCACCTATCACCCTGCTGTGTGGCCAAGGCACATGACATTGATGTTTCAAGATGTTACTTCAATTTGACATCTTTTGCAAAATGACACATCAGGCTCAATACTGCCTTATTTTGTTGCAGCTTTTATTAAGTTACAATAAATACCCAAAGTAAGGATTGTTTTAAGTTGCAGTATTTATGAATCTCATGGAAATAAACCAGCAACCTTGTGATTGAATAAAGGAGTGACTTACTTTCAGTGCATGCATCTCCATTTAAGTCCCTTGTACATCTATTCATGAATCTCAAAATCTTGAAATAAACCAGCGACATTGAGGGCTTAATAAAGGAGTGACTTACTTTCAGTGCATGTATCTCCTTTCCAGCCCCTTGTACATCTACAGTAAAAGCCTCGACCTATCTCTAAACATGTCCCACCATTATTACATGGTTGGTTCTCACAAGGATGTTCAGCTAAAGAAGAACACAAACAAATGGTTAATGGCAACATAGTTAATGGTCTCATGTTTAAACCCAAGCAGAGATAAAGAATAATGGACACAAAAAAGTCTTCCCATCATTCTCGAATTACATACATGTACATTAATCTACAGCTCCCTTGTTTTCTTCCCATCATTCTCGAATTACATACATGTACATTAATCTACAGCTCCCTTGTTTTCTGGCACCCAATATCATAAATCAATTACTAAGCACAAATCTTGATTTTTCCAGTATTTATAACAGTTTTTCTATGACTTTTGAAACTTTACTAAACCATGGCACTTTTGTCACCCATTTATATTTTTCATAATCTTCATTCTAAACTGTAACCCATACTATCTCACCCTTCAAACCTTAATTGCAAAGTAACTCGGTTTTTGGAACTGTTCGATTGCTTTAATCCTACATAAATGTAGTGGTATACCTGTGAAAATTTATTTCAAAAGGTGGTGGAGATTTTGAAATACATCACTGAAAATCCGGAGCGATTTTCATATTCAAATTGTTGGGGATAAAAGGTGATTATATCTTTTTCATCAACCACAGTGCTTGAAGGTAAATGTTTCCCAACAACCACAGTGCTTGAAGGTAAATGTTTCTAAAAATGCAGCAAACTATCCAAGGCTGCTGTACTTCAAGTAAGGTTTTATTGACATTAGTTTTTAGAGTCATTACCAAACGTAAACATCCCGTTTAATAATTATGGTTAAATCCATTTGAGTACAAAAAGACAAACAAAAAACAAGATGGCTGACTCCTTACCTTGCTCACAGTTCCTTCCATTGAACCCAGGTTGACACTGGCATGTATAATCATTAGGTCCACTGTTTGTACACACTGCACCATTTAAACATGGCTCATGTCTGCCGCAAACATTGTAATCTTAAGAAATGGGAAAATCAAAGGAGAAACCGCTTTCAGTATCTTCTCTAAATCAATGTTATATTAATGAGAAAAGACATTTATTCCAGCAAGTAGCCAAGCACTGCGCCTGTTCACTGGACCTTACACATTCAACACATTATTTGAACTCCTTAGAAGTATGCAGCACCAGCAACCAATACAGTGTCAGCAACAATTAAGTGGACCAAGATTTATGATATAAAAACATAATAACAACTGACATTCAAAACCCCAGTGAAGTACATATCAAACAAGCATTCTTTTCTACTTATCTGAAAAAAAGAATGGAACAAATTGATCATTTCTCAGAGAAGTTATGCCTGTGTTACTGAACACTCATGTTTGTAGCTGTCCATGGAATGTTAATGCTTGACTGGATCTAAACATATGAGTAAGTAGCAAAGGGTATAAAAAAAGTCATTCCGTGGATAGCTTGCAAAATGAGTACCTTTATTAAAATAGATAATGACTAGGAATGATCTATTTCTTTCATTTTTTCCCTTCTAATAAGCAGATTGCTTGGGTTCCTTCTAATGAGCAGATTGCTTGGGTTCCTTCTAATGAGCAGATTGCTTGGGTTCCTTCTAATAAGCAAATTGCCTGGGTTCCTTCTAAAGAGCAGATTGCTTGGGTTCCTTCTAAAGAGCAGATTGCTTGGGTTCCTTCTAATAAGCAAATTGCTTGGGTTCCTTCTAATAAGCAAATTGCTTGGGTCCCTTCTAATAAGCAGATTGCTTGGGTTCCTTCTAATGAGCAGATTGCTTGGGTTCCTTCTAATGAGCAGATTGCTTGGGTTCCTTCTAATAAGCAAATTGCTTGGGTTCCTTCTAATAAGCAGATTGCTTGGGTTCCTTCTAATGAGCAGATTGCTTGGGTTCCTTCTAATAAGCAGATTGCTTGGGTTCCTTCTAATAAGCAGATTGCTTGGGTTCCTTCTAAAGAGCAGATTGCTTGGGTTCCTTCTAATAAGCAAATTGCTTGGGTTCCTTCTAATAAGCAAATTGCTTGGGTCCCTTCTAATAAGCAGATTGCTTGGGTTCCTTCTAATAAGCAAATTGCTTGGGTTCCTTCTAATAAGCAAATTGCTTGGGTCCCTTCTAATAAGCAGATTGCTTGGGTCCCTTCTAATGAGCAGATTGCTTGGGTTCCTTCTAATGAGCAGATTGCTTGGGTTCCTTCTAATAAGCAAATTGCTTGGGTTCCTTCTAATAAGCAAATTGCTTGGGTTCCTTCTAATAAGCAGATTGCTTGGGTTCCTTCTAATAAGCAAATTGCTTGGGTCCCTTCTAATAAGCAGATTGCTTGGGTTCCTTCTAATGAGCAGATTGCTTGGGTTCCTTCTAATGAGCAGATTGCTTGGGTTCCTTCTAATAAGCAAATTGCTTGGGTTCCTTCTAATAAGCAGATTGCTTGGGTTCCTTCTAATAAGCAGATTGCTTGGGTTTCTTCATGAGCAGATTGCTTGGGTTCCTTCTAATAAGCAGATTGCTTGGGTTCCTTCTAATAAGCAGATTGCTTGGGTTCCTTCTAATGAGCAGATTGCTTGGGTTCCTTCTAATAAGCAGATTGCTTGGGTTCCTTCTAATAAGCAGATTGCTTGGGTTCCTTCTAATAAGCAGATTGCTTGGGTTCCTTCTAATAAGCAGATTGATTGGGTTCCTTCTAATAAGCAGATTGCTTGGGTTCCTTCTAATAAGCAGATTGCTTGGGTTCCTTCTAATAAGCAGATTGCTTGGGTTCCTTCTAATGAGCAGATTGCTTGGGTTCCTTCTAATAAGCAAATTGCTTGGGTTCCTTCTAATAAGCAAATTGCTTGGGTCCCTTCTAATAAGCAAATTGCTTGGGTTCCTTCTAATAAGCAGATTGCTTGGGTTCCTTCTAATAAGCAAATTGCTTGGGTCCCTTCTAATAAGCAAATTGCTTGGGTTCCTTCTAATAACCAAATTGCTTGGGTTCCTTCTAATAAGCAGATTGCTTGGGTTCCTTCTAATGAGCAGATTGCTTGGGTTCCTTCTAATGAGCAGATTGCTTGGGTTCCTTCTAATAAGCAAATTGCTTGGGTTCCTTCTAATAAGCAGATTGATTGGGTTCCTTCTAATAAGCAGATTGCTTGGGTTCCTTCTAATGAGCAGATTGCTTGGGTTCCTTCTAATAAGCAGATTGCTTGGGTTCCTTCTAATAAGCAGATTGCTTGGGTTCCTTCTAATAAGCAGATTGCTTGGGTTCCTTCTAATAAGCAGATTGCTTGGGTTCCTTCTAATAAGCAGATTGCTTGGGTTCCTTCTAATAAGCAGATTGCTTGGGTTCCTTCTAATAAGCAGATTGCTTGGGTTCCTTCTAATAAGCAGATTGCTTGGGTTCCTTCTAATGAGCAGATTGCTTGGGTTCCTTCTAATAAGCAAATTGCTTGGGTTCCTTCTAATAAGCAAATTGCTTGGGTCCCTTCTAATAAGCAAATTGCTTGGGTTCCTTCTAATAAGCAGATTGCTTGGGTTCCTTCTAATAAGCAAATTGCTTGGGTCCCTTCTAATAAGCAAATTGCTTGGGTTCCTTCTAATAAGCAAATTGCTTGGGTTCCTTCTAATAAGCAGATTGCTTGGGTTCCTTCTAATAAGCAGATTGCTTGGGTTCCTTCTAATAAGCAGATTGCTTGGGTTCCTTCTAATAAGCAGATTGCTTGGGTCCCTTCTAATAAGCAAATTGCTTGGGTTCCTTCTAATAAGCAAATTGCTTGGGTTCCTTCTAATAAGCAGATTGCTTGGGTTCCTTCTAATAAGCAGATTGCTTGGGTTCCTTCTAATAAGCAGATTGCTTGGGTCCCTTCTAATAAGCAAATTGCTTGGGTTCCTTCTAATAAGCAGATTGCTTGGGTTCCTTCTAATAAGCAGATTGCTTGGGTTCCTTCTAATAAGCAGATTGCTTGGGTTCCTTCTAATAAGCAAATTGCTTGTTAAATATATGCCTTATCGGTACTAAACTGTTGAGTGTCATTTGTTCATTTTGAAAGACATTACCAATCCTTCTTGACTCAAGAGTCTTTTTGACTCACCCTGTAGGGTGCACAGGTTGCTCGTCAACAATCTCTTAATAACCCATCCAAAACACCAAATACTCCTAAAGTGATGAGAATCTATTATATAAGTGTCTCCTTCAAGGGTACAAGTTTGATTTATCAACAATACCAACCCACTCTTAGAGCTCTCTTTCATCAGAGACCCACCAAGTGAGAAGACTGCTCTTTGACAATTACCAATAGTGTCCAGTGTCTTTAATCCATAGCTAAATCCCTTTCGGGTACATATTTGTATTTATCAACAATACCAACCCACTCTTAGAGCTCTCTTCTACCATAAACTAATCCTAGTGTAAGAGTTTGTTCAGCCATGATAAAATAATGCCTCAATAATTCAGTCTTACTCAATCTTGTCCATTTTATTGCATTGTTGAGTCACTAAATGGATCATTGTTATTGTTGAGCCAGACATGTCCTTGTCAATAAAGTAACATCTATTTGGTAAACCTGCATGAGGTATGGCTTTAGGAATCTTCTTTATATTGCAGATGAAAACCAGCAGTGCTAGAATTTAGGTTTGGAGTCAAATCCATCACAAATTGAATTAAAGCGATAGAAAAGTATTTCTTAAGGTTTTATATTAACTAAGAAGAGGTATGTTTGTAAAGGTTAACTTCTGGGAAATGATGAAACTCAAATGTTTATAATAAATCATTTTAGCAAAAAGATCACTAAGCAGCCAGTTTAACAAAAAAGTTCAGGAAACAAGATTTCAAAAGTTCTTGTGAATTGAATTGAAATTGAGAGTGACTGTTTAAATTGGATTTAAGCCAGAATTTTAAATTGAGGTACCTGTATGCATCTATACTATAATAGCGCTTAAATCGCATGGGCGCCGCCATTGTTGTTTTAGGGCGCTGCCATGTTGTTTTCACGTCAAGTGGTGTCCGCACCCTGCTAAAATGATGCGTCCTGGGGTCAATTTTGGGGTACCTGTGGGTTGGGGCATGTGTTGTTTGTGACGTCACAGTCAAAGCGCGAGCGTGCAGTAACTTTGGGTTTCGGGGTACCCGTGGGTTGGGGGCATGTGTTGTTTGTGACGTCACAGTCAAAGCGCGAGCGTGTAGTAACTTTGGGATTGAGGGCAGGCGTCCTTTGTGATGTCATAGTCACAGCGCGAGCGTCCAGTAACTTCGCGCGTACATACAGTAAAGAACAATGCATGGGATCGAGGCACGACGCCCCGACAGGTCGAAGGCTGGTGGGGGTTATTAGAGCACGTTGTGAAGGAAGGGGCATGCAGTGTGGTACGTCTGTTGCAATGGGGCGGGGAAACGGCAAAAAATGAAGGGAACATAGTTAAAGGGCTGGGAAAATAATATGGAAAGGGGAAAAGAAAAAGGGTCGTTGGACGGGGAAAAAATAAACTGGACAGAGAAGAAAAATACACGAAACGGAGAACCACCTGGGTGAAAGTTATGGGCCGGCAAAAAATACAAAGAACAATTTACGGGCGGGATGACGGGAAGGAGGCACGGGTTACACTTGGGACGGGGACAGGATGAAGGGGCACAAAGTGGTACGTCTGTGGAACGGGAGACGGGGGAACAGCAAACATAAAAAGACAGGGAAAATGAACAGGGCTGGGGTATGGATTGAAAAAACAAAAGGAACTATCATGATATGGGACATGGGACAGAAAAATATTGAACTAAATGGGGGGAATGAAGCCCATGAAACGGGAAAGAACCACAAACGGGACCCGCGCGAAACTGGAAAATATGAGTTATGGGCAAACAGTGGCAAGCAAAGAACAATGCCAATGCAGGGGATCGGGGGACGGGGGAGGCACGGAGGCTTGGGTTAGATATGGGACGGGGTAGGGAAGGGGCACACGGTGGGTCAGGGAGTTTGGGGAAAAAATGAACGGGGCTGGTGAGGGGGAAAAAAGAAAAGGGACTTGGAAACGATACAGGACAGGTAAATAATAAACTGAACAGGAACAAAATCAACGAAGCGGGATATAAACGGGACTGGGAAAGAACCACTATTGGGACCCGCTGGAAACTGGAAATATGGATGGGATCGACAAATAATGCCGAAGCGGACAAAAGACGGACAAGTATACGATTTCACAAAGCATTAAGATTCGTCTTAACTTTGGATGGGTGGTTTGCCACAGTGATTTGTATTGTGACCCTGCCCGGCCACTTTAACCCTCCCCTGTACAAAACGCTACACTTGCAGCATTTTATACGTAGGGCTTTCTAGCGGGCTAGTCCCAATAATGATTCAAACCTTGGTTAGTCTTTGTAGCAACAAACATTTCTGCGCCTATATGGAGTTCAATAGGAAACACCCAGTGGATCTAGTATCCCTTTCTTCATGGTTACAGTTTTACTAATATTTTGCATTGGATGTTTTTGTCAATTTTTTTTACAACTTTATTGCACTAATTGGCTTAAACTCAGTTCAGGATGAATCTCTTTCATTTGCTTTTTAACCATTAAAAGGGTGATAAGTTTGATATCTCAGCTCTCCAAAAGTCCTGCGAAAAAAAACTTATCCAAACTTCAACCCCATGACACTAGCATGAGATCAAATGTCAAACTGCTGTATTGTTTAGCATGCCCACTAATGTTAACCCAGTTTGAATCCTGCAGGTACACACAAACAATAATTTCATTCCATACTGGAACCAGGGCTAATCCATTATTATTTGATCTTGCTTTTCAAGTCAGCAAGACAATACAATTAAAACAAGCATAGGCCGTCCAGGGAAGGGTAAAAGTATAAAACAACTGTCATCAAGGTCTGATACTTCAACGAAGGCGTTTTCCTCCATGCCCCCTAGGGGAACTTGAAATGCTCCAGTTATGATTTCCTCATAGAGTGCCCTTTACCAAGGAGAAGATGCCTTGGTGATGCCTTGGTGCCCTTGCCCTTTCAAAAATGAAGCATACAGGCCTGCAAATCAATGCAAATGATGAGATAAAGTAATCCTTTTCCCCTGATGCGATTATGACTCAATTAAACCTTGCCTACTGACCTAGAGTCTTGTCTCTTGACCATGATATATTGACTATACATACCTTGATCACATAAGATACCACCCCATTCCTGTTGGCAGTTACATTGCCAGGGTGAGTTGCAGCTGCCATGGACGCATCCTGGATAAGGTGAACAGTGGTCACATAGTTCTCCTTGCCAGCCATAGCGACACCTGTGACAAATAAATCCAACAGAATTAACTTCTTTTATTCCAATTTGATTGGCATGGATTAGGACTGAGTATTTTCTTCCCAGGTTGTCAATTCAACATGTGTGCAGTGTATATTTGTGAAGCATTTCAATAAAGACGTCAGTGTGTTATGGGTAATAATGAGAGGATAATTTCATCATTTAGCAAGAGGTCATCATTTTATGAGATACTAAACTATGTAGTCAGCAAAAAACACACACCATAAATCCTCAATGCAAAAAAAATAATAAAATAACTGATTTGATTTAGTTTCACTTGTGATGTTTTGCGAAGGAATGAATCATTATTAAAGTCATGGAAAGTTAAACAATAAGTGTGTAAGAAGATTTGATTAGTATTGGTATTGCTCTTAACTTAACGTTTTAAAATGTTGTTAATCACACACCTGTAAATACTTGTAGAATGATGACTTAAAAAAGGACAGAAAAACAATTTTTTCTAAAATAGTTATACAACTTGAAGTTATAGCCACTAAGAAGAAAAGCTTTTCGGCATAATTTTTGTAACAAAAACCTGATCACCTTGGTTACCATAGTATTTTGTAAAGTGAGTTGTGCTATTTGTTTTGCATGTAGTGTAAGTTATTAAGACAATAAATTTCTGCAATCATCTTTTGAATTATTCATATTTCCATAATTCATTTTTTAATTAAAGTTAGATAATTATAGCAGTTTCACAGGTTACTGTACTGCCAACCTATAACCATTGCCTAAGAATCATCATCAAATATTGACAATATAGAAAACACCAGCATGTGTTAAGGAAACTCATAATGAACGAGACTTCATTTACATATTACCCTTACGAGACAACTACCAGGCTACCACCCCTATTCAATGTTATCAACATATGGGTAGATTTAGCTGACTAATTGAATATCATTGATGGGGGGGGGGTGAAGTGGTGTTTGACTGATGGTACAGTACACAGCGAGTGTAAATTGGTTTCTGGCTGGTTCGGTCTTCATAAAATGTTGTTTTATAAAGACCATTGTGTTTAATGTGTTCTTATGTAATATTTGATGACAGCAGTAACCAAACAAGGCCATGGATAGTTGCAGGCAGGTTTGGCAGTAATAAGATGAGATACAAGATGTGATTACTAATGAAGATGAAAATGTTAACTTGATATTTTTAGATCCACAAGAACTTCACACGATCCACCACTCTCACACATGTTAAACAGTGCAAAGCACTATTCAAGAACACCATGTGAACAAACACTATACTATTACACCTATTAAATAGTACCTAACTGTACAAGTAGCAAATGTGCAAAACACTATTTCAGAACACCATCTGAACAAAGATTATACTAACACCTTTTAAATAGTACCTAACTTAAGAATATCAAATTGAGAAATTGTGTGTTAATGGTAGCTGTTCTGAATTATATTCAAATGAGACCAAACCTAGGGATGGATTCTATTGAGTAAGTTAGGTTGGGGGGGGGGGGGGGTGAGGTTGTACTTACAGACACTCGCCTGGTTCATTGCAGTATCCATGGATGAAATCACAGCCTCGTTTACAAATAGCTTTAACACAGAAAATAAAGACGTTGTGGTTGATACTGTATATAAACTTCAATCTTTTGTTATTTTCTATAGAAGGTTATCGTAATAAATTAAAAGAACCATAAACAAAAGTGTTAAATGTGTACATTAGTGGGTCAAAATAAAACATAAATCAAACAACGATTACAATGACAACAATTTGTTAAAAATGTATGAAAACGTCTTGGGTTCAAATCACAAATAAGTTCCTTTCACTCTCAATTAAAGAACACAAAACGTTACATAAAATGTTGTCACATTTTGTAGTCTTTAATTGAAAGTGAAAGGAAGTCCTTTGTGATTTGAACCCAAGACCTGTAGAACCAAACCCACATACCTGTCTGACAGTTCACCCCAGTCCATCCATGATGACAAACTTTGTCCCCATTCGCATCACAAGAATAATGTCCAAAGGTGTCATCTCGAGAACGGCAAAACTTGACACACGTTGTGTCAAAAAAGTTTGGATCACACAAGACCCGTATTCTGTATAAGAGTCTGGCATTAGCACCATTGTGTCTCAAAGTTGTCCAGGAAGAAGCTGGGGCAATGATCCCAGAGTGGAAAGAACGCTCGATTAATCCACTGGATTCTGAAAGTCAAATACAGAACATTTATTGAAACTCCGACATCAAGACCATTTACACTTTATTTTATTGTTCAAATAAAACCTTAGCCCTAAACCCTACTGTAGGAACAAACCTAAACCCTCAAAAATCATCCAAATCATTCCGTTGATTTTGAAGATTAGGATTTCTACAATGTTGTTATTGTGCTGCTATCGGCAAATAAAAAACAATGATTAATCATTTTAGGTTGAACAAAGACAATTTCTGTTGTTATTTTATTATTATGCACTTTAAAGTCCATAATAATAAAATAACAACAATTGTGGGCCTAGAGTAGCTCTAAGGATTATACCTCATTTCCTTTGTGTGTGTTTTTTCTGATACTCCTGAATAATCTTTGTTTCATGCCAGGTTACACTTTGAATGATGACAGATATTAATATTCAGAACTGCTTGAAATACTGTACTAGTAATAAAATTGAATAAAAAACACTAACACTAAACATTCTATTCCAAGAAAAGAATAGATTGTTTAATTCACCCTCTTGTTGTACATGTTGAATTTGGCTTTTGGGCTACAGTGGTTGAGTTTCTATTTGAGGTATCTTTGGTGCCATCACAAGAATATTGTCATCTTTTAAATTGTATTATATTTATTTGTCTACACATAGTCACATAGTAAATAACAAATTAAGATTTCTGTACAATGTGGGGGCATTTTACATTATTTGGGGTCGAACAAAGCAGGTGTTGAAGCAACTGTCTGTAGATTACAATGACAGGGCTATACCAACTGATCTGTCTAGCCCCTTTGTTGGTAGTCTCCATATTTTGACATAAATAGAATCCACCTTAAACTACCATGTGGCCAGTTTCACAATGTTTTAGAGGAATTCATTTTGTAGAGTATCCCAATAACTTGGCCGAAAGGCGGCCACAGCACAAGTTCTGAAGATTATGTCAATTAAACATTGAGAATACACACGTGGCAGATTAAAAACCCTCTGATGGAGATTAACAATGGTACACTGAATTTATAAGTGCCCACTTCAGTCCTGTTCATAAACTCCGCTAATTCTACATCACGTTATCAATTATTCAGATAGGATCAATAAGGACATTGCTGCTCCATGGGTCGGGGCAGTCCGCGGTTGCCTAGTGCGTATTATTGACCGAGGTATCCAATATCAAGGTCAGTTTGGAACAAAGGGGAACCTAGCTGCCTGTGGTATGCCTATTGTACCCCCCCCCCCCCCCCCCCTGGCGCTAGCGCTGGTGACTGTCGCTGTGGCTGCTACAGGCGCGTGTTAAAATGACACAAGTCAAGTAAGACTATTGTTACTGTGTCTTAAAGCATTTTACACTCTGTTGAATTGTTTATTTCTTTAGTGCGGTCTGGTTGTATTATTGTATTACAATAAAGCTCTAGCAAGATGATATAGTAAGCTGATATTGCCGACAGGAACTTGGATTCAACAAACTTTCATTCCACAGCTTGAGCAAGATGAAGTTTCCATTTACAAAACTATTGGAGTGCATCAGCTTTCTGTATTTAATTTTATATAGGAGTTAAGGATAAGGGGCCTTAATAGTTCAGAGTAAATGCCAATATTTGCAACAGAAAACTTAAATATAAAAAATGGTATACTCTTCAACCAACAATAAATGTATTTACTAGTCTTTCTTATACAAAATCTTTATCAAATAGATATCTACAAAAACTTTTAATTAACCGTTTTGGTTGAATGCTACCTTACCAAATAATTTCTTTAAAGATTTGTTTGTATAAATTGTTGGCTAATTGGTTTCTTAGACTATGCTTATTTTCATTGTGGCATGCAGTGACAACAATTTTCCATTGAAAGATTCAACACATAATGTTGGTTGTTTGCTAGAAAATCAAAGAGACTTCCAATGATCCTAGTATTAAAATGGGGTTTTTGCAAGAGAAAATATTAATTATAATCCTCTAGTTTCTATTAAACATGACTTTTACCTAGCAACTACACATAAGAGTTTTAAAACAACTTCCAATACTGTAAAATTTATATCAACATTGGGTTTGAAACCCCCAACCCCCACCCCCACCCCGCCCCATAAAAAAAAAAAAAAAAAAATACCACCATTTTAGGTTTACTCTTAAATCATGGTGTAATAATACTTGTTATCCCTGAAACAATTGTTACATCAGTTAAAACATACCCAAGTCTTGTTATTAATGGTGGTACGTGTTGTGGTACAATAATATGTTTGCATTAACCTTTCTAATTTTTGCCTGTAGCGTTAAGCTACGCATGCAGTTTAAGACTAGTTTCCCACATGATCTGTGTTGTTCATCAGTAAACATTGCAGACAACTATCGAACGACCTGAACCAATTGACGAGGTCATCCAAGCTGAAGATCTGACTCAATTTGAACAAATGTTGGGCACAATGGCACAGCTACCTGGGTGAGTACTCTTAGGACTAGTTTGCTTGAGAGTTGTGCAAACAATCACACAGTGACGGCTGCAGAAACAGCTGCGACAATCAACATTTTGTTATCAGTAAAAAAGGAAATCCAAAGTAAAAAAAATCCAAAAGCAAACCTGAAAACATAAAACCTACTTTAGTTCAGCTGTAAATTCTATTACTTTTATATATTTTTCATGACAAAACACTGCACCATCTGCGATAATCCCAATGCTCACCCTATGGTAGCATGATTGTGACCTCTTTTCACTGCCTAAACCCTGCTAATCTTCAAATCTCACACATCAAGCAATATTAGCCCATAGTGTAAAGCGTGTCATTTGTACCTCTAAATCCTTCGTTTTGACACCAATGCAAGTTCCACTATGAAAACAATGATCCTTTTTTTTCTACTAACACAGAAATATCAGTCGTAAATTGAAACAGGGGATGAAATTTGAACCTGTTCAAAGCAGGACAAGTACTCTCCAGTCCGCGCCAGTCGGGGCATGGTCGGGGGAGAACAAGCCAACCCGTTGTATCTTTTGTTTCTGACACAAGCCGAGCAAACGAGAGTCCAACCCATGGGTTAGGTACACTCGTAAATTATTTCAGAAAGGAAAAATGAAAAAAGTGTGGGAATTTAAGAGTTTGTTGCAGCCATTTGGAAACAGCTGCTAAGATTCCAGGGAATGTGTCCAGTACCAGATAATACAGACATTTTACAGTAGTTGGGGAATTGGCTCTGATACAGCGGTCATAAACTATCACTTTCATCTTCTTCTTTTCACTCCTCACAAAGAAGTTTGGATAATGATCCACTTAAAGATGCAGTAAGAATTTATAAATCACTCAGCGGGGGAATTTCAAGCCCAGAGATTCAAGAATTTATGGTGGATTGACTGGAGGCGATTCCAGTATTTACTGGTCATGACTTATTAGAGATAACAGAGCTGTACTTCTTGGCATCATAAATGTCTCACTGAAAGTACTTATTCTAGCTGATGAACAGTAAACTCACATGCATGAATCACAAAGTGAACTTTCATCGTTAATAAAACCACAAATGCCTCTTTAAATCTTAAATTTAATACTTGATATGTTTCAAAGGCAGTGAGTTGAATGACAATGATTTATTTTAATTGAACTAAGTTGTCAAAGTTGAAATGATAGCAGGCTCTCTTCCTAATTTTGTCAAGAATGAATGGACACTGATAATACAAAAAACATTATAGTATGTTTAAAAAGTGATATTACTTGTAAGTTAAGTTTCACAGATGCATTTTTGTTTCCTATATTAATTCTCAGCCCAATTTCATCAAGTTGTTGAGCACAAACATACTAAGCACAATTAGTTCTTGCTAAGCAGAAACAGTTAATCAGCCAAAATATTATGTTATGTAAATTGTTTGTGACTGGTTAACTGCAAGTTTTTGCTGAGCATTAACATTTACTAAGCATCAATTTACGCTAAAATGCCTGTCTTTAAAGGCAATTTTTACAGGCAAGATGGAGGCAACCAACTGAAGTGCTTACAAAAGGAAACTCTTTTAAGGTTTTGAAACCTCTTTTTGTAGCGCAGAACCCGAAGAGTAATGTGACTGTTTCTTCTTCTTCCACACTCCACCTGTAAGTTGCCTATTCATGGCCTTGCTTAAAGTACCATGAACTTTGCCATGTCATTGGTAATACATCCTATCCAAACACTGTATCTTGCAAATTTAGACCAAGCCATAAAAAATAACAATACTGTAATAAATTGCAAATAAAAAAATTGTATAGTTGAGTTTGGAGCCTGGGTATTTTATTGTCACTCAGACATCATAGTGTGAAAAGGTTAATCAAGTTTTTTGAAAAGCAATGAGCCGTTGGAAATGGGGTTTTATTCTGTATGAGTGAGTGAGTCATTGAATTAGGCACTCTATTTGGGAAGCGACCCTAGGGCTGACTTCACAGCAGGCCGTACCTTGCACCCCTGAAGGTACCGGGTACCTTGCTCCCCTAAAGGAACCGGGTATACCTTGCTCCCATAGAGGTACCTTGCACCCCTGAAGGTACCCGGTACCTTGCTTCCCTAAATGTACTTGGTACCTTGCTCCAATAAAGGTACCGGGTATACCTCGCTCCCGTAGAGGTACCTTGCTTCCCTAAATGTACTTGGTACCTTGCTCACATCAAGCTACCGGGTATACCTCGCTCCCATAGAGGTACCTTGCTCCCCTGAAGGTACCGGGTACCTTGCACCCCTGAAGGTACCGGGTACCTTGCTCCCCTAAATGTACTTGGTACCTTGCTCCCATAAAGGTACCGGGTATACCTTGCTCCCATAGAGGTACCTTGCTCCCCTAAAGGTACCGGGTATAACTTGCTCCCATAAAGGTACCGGGTACATTGCTCCCCTTAAAGGTACCTTGCTCCCATAAAGGTACATTGCTCCCCTTAAAGGTACCTTGCTCCCATAAAGGTACCGGGTACATTGCTCCCCTTAAAGGTACCTTGCTCCCATAAAGGTACCTTGCTCCCATAAAGGTACCTTGCTCCCATAAAGGTACCTTGCTCCCATAAAGGTACCAGGTACATTGCTCCCCTGAAGGTACCTCTTCATACTTGGTAGAAATATGGGGTTTTACAGGCTACCACAGTCAATAGTTTGTGGTGCTGTGTAGCCATCATGTTGTTGGATTTTGTAAGATGTCTTGGACATTTAATAAATGATCTTTAAGCTTTCTTTATTAATAAAAAGAGTTCTTTTTTACAATGTACTTACCCGAGGCATCCAAGTATTGTTTGTCAAAGGCAGATAAGATCAGCGTAAATGTTTGCTGTAAAGGATAACATCAATACACAAAAGTCAAACTAGATGAAGAACCTTAGATTTCTAAATTCATAACAGTTCATTAAATTTTTGAAATTAAGTCCAAATGTATAGGCCCTAAGGCTTTAATTTCAAACAATCACCACTAGCCATTGATTTCTACTCACAGGTCTTTTAACTTAAAACTTTCACTGGCCCAGAACTATTTCAAAATAGATCAACTTTAAAGAAGTTTCAAAATGTTTGGAAAACACCAGATACAAGAGCTTTTTTAGTTTTTAGGGTAATTGGCTTGATTTTAACATTATTTGCTGTTGGCCAGTGTATAATGAAGTTAATAAAGGTTTTTTGCAAACTACATATTTAGCTGTTAGTACAACTGTTGTTAAAAGTTACATATTTATTGTCAAGAAGATTAAATTGATGTCCATCTTCTGGAAATAATGTTGTCCAAGTTTACTGAACATTCAAAATATGAGTTAACCTGAACTGAAGTACTAAAATTTTTACAATTCTCTTCATTGAATTTGAGCAAATTATGTTCTGAATTTCTTTGAAAGTGTGAACTCTGTGCTAACGTAGCTTCTGAAATTCTTAGCAATAAACTCAAAGTATGAAGGAGCATCTATCATAAAATATGTCAAAGTTTGAAGAAGGGATAACTGCAATAAGTAGAAATAACCTCTGTACCACAATAGTCAATTGCCATAGTTGTAACACTAGATCAAATAAAGAAATCAACTGATAAAAGGTTCATTTGTGTTTTGGTTGATTCATTTATATGAAACCTGGATCATGGCCAAATACAGTGAGGAGGATTTGATACTCTTTGGGATGAAAAGAAGTTATACGTTCAATTGCTGTCAAATGGAATAACTAAAGGCAACAGTACATTCATTGTTTAATCAGTCAAATACAACCAGGCAACCTTTTTATATTATAAGCATACATTTCATAGAAGTTAGATTGCAAAAGGAGTAATTTAAAGTCAATTTTAGGTTAACTATTTGTTTCGAAGTACATTGTACATAATTAATGTCAAGGTTGTTAACAAGGTCAGATTGACTGTTGTTTGTATTTATTGCCAAACCAGTAATACAATCTCTAAAACATATGACAAAAAATAATTGGATATGTTAGGGGAGAGGGGAATAAATACAGCAAAAGTGAAAACTTACCACCCATCCAAATTCAAAAGGGAATATCATAGTTGCATTTCTATTCTCAACTCTACCACTCCCATCCAAAGGCAGTTCAAAGGAACTGTTTCCTAAGATAGGGGTGTCGCTGATCCCAAATGTACATGAGCCTTCGGGTGTGGCCCTAGACTGGTATTGTCTTAAACATCCAACAAAGAGGGTGTGGCAGGCACCGGTACAGCCTGCGTCTGATCGGGATCCATGGCAACAATCACCATCAGCTAGTTCACCAGAATCATTGTCAATCGACAAAATCACAACTTCCATATATCCAGAGGCCTGGACTAGCTGCACCTGCAAAAGCAAAAATCAATAATCAAATGTCTTGTTTGTTATCTTAAAGTCCAGAAGATAATAGTGGCTTCTTATATACATACTCATATCAGTCACTCAGTGACCCTCAAGGCGCTTCAATATTCAGTTTTTTTCCTGCAAGGCATGTGGGACTACATTTGAATTATTTCAATCTTTGTCTATTGAATCGATCCAAAAGCGAGGTTGCAAAATTATTTTAGGCAGAGAATATAGCAACTATCTGATGCCCTTTCTACTTGTTACTTACAAACTATATGTCCCACAGAAGAAATGAATTGTGCCTTAAATTTGCCTAAGTTTGCCATTTGTTTTTGTTTTCTAAACTTTTTAATAATTGGTTCAAAGTTAACCCCAAATCTCATTCTATGTCACTCAGAAATACACACAAATTTTATGAACCCAATTGCAAAGTTTATAGGCACAACAAAAGTGCAATCCCCCACCTCACTCGTATTTTAAAGGAACACGTTGCCTTGGATCGTTCGAGTTGATCTTTGAACTTTTAAAATATCTTTCTAACCATGCATTTTATAACAAACAGTTTCAAACGCTTTTCAAAGACCAACTCGACCAATCCAAGGCAACATGTTCCTTTAAATGGAGCCTAACTGATTTTAACTTTTATCATTCCCACATTTGGCTGGTCCATTTTCATGTAATTGCTCTCGGCCTGTCACTTGTTGTAATTTTTGTTGTAACTTTGAATAATTACTTGGGTTTTTTATCATAGGTCCTTTGTGGCCTTTATGACTTTATATATCCATATTTTTAATATTATTTTTAACATATTTATTGTAATGTTTGTAATTCAAATACAATTTGGCGTTTTGCTTGTGATTTTCAACAAAGTTGTCTCTGAGTATATGATATATTTTCAATATTTTATAAATTTGACATTTATTTCACAAGTTAAGTATTAAAAAAAACTGCTATTCCAAAATGAGCATACATCCTCCTCAAGGGCCACACAATGAAATAATGATGATGATGTGTATTTATTAAGCGATCAGAGACAACAAGATAAGAAAATTGAAGCAAATACCAAAGCATGATAGTGAATTAATCATCATAATCAGTAACAATCACAAAATATGTCCTATATTTTCATTCTCTTGCTTCGCTGTTCTTTTGCTAGGATTAAACCACACTCCGTATCATCATTTTTGTATAGGATTCAAGATTGTAACATCCCATAAAAATTACCAGCAAGTTTTATGTTACTTATGAAAAGTAACATTTTACAAATGAAAAGTACATTGGAGCATTTTTCAATTGATAATGTTTGTTTTGCAGCCAAGGCCTCCACTCCCTGATGTGAATCCGTTTATCACTACTTGTTAAACCGTTTCTCATCATAGAATCCATTCATTCTCTAATCATGTCAATCTAAGGCTAAGCCCATCAGTACACAATCAGCCTCTACTTGTATGTACATGTACAACAAGCTTAGCATCTATTAGGTATGTACTACAAGCTTAGCATCTATACCTGTATGTACAACAAGCTTAGCATCTATAGGTATGTACTACAAGCTTAGCATCTATAAATGTATGAACAACAAGCTTAGCATCTATAGGTATGTACTACAAGCTTAGCATCTATACATGTATGTACAACAAGCTTAGCATCTATAGGTATGTACTACAAGCTTAGCATCTATACCTGTATGTACAACAAGCTTAGCATCTATAGGTATGTACTACAAGCTTAGCATCTATAAATGTATGAACAACAAGCTTACCATCTATAGGTATGTACTACAAGCTTAACATCTATACATGTATGTACAACAAGCTTAGCATCTATAGGTATGTACTACAAGCTTAGCATCTATACCTGTATGTACAACAAGCTTAGCATCTATAGGTATGTACTACAAGCTTAGCATATATACCTGTATGTACAACAAGCTTAGCATCTATAGGTATGTACTACAAGCTTAGCATCTACACCTGTATGTACAACAAGCTTAGCATCTATAGGTATGTACTACAAGCTTAACATCTATACCTGTATGTACAACAAGCTTAGCATCTAGTACTACACGCTTACTCAGGCTCCTTTTAAACCAGGGCAATACAGAGGAAACAATACTGTCACGTAAACCCTCAATGTTTCTCCAGTTTAGTGATTCACAATACAAACTATGAATTCAATCAGAATGACCAATTCAAAGCTGATTGCTAAGATCAAGGAATCATAAAGAAACACAAACTTTTCCTTCATTTGCTCAATTGCTCTTCTTTTTTTTTACAGCAAGCGACAGGTAGGCGTGGGAAAGACTCTTTAAAAAGGTAGCTACATGTTTACACAAAACTCATCACAAAGAGCTTAATTGAATTGAGAACCAAATGAAAGATTCACCTTATCTTGTGTAAAGAAACAACAACCATAGTCTTCTAGGCTCTAAATGTTCATGTAGGGTCTCCTTTTATGTAGCCAGTTTGCTATTAACGCTTGATTGAGTTGTAATTAGACAAGCAAGGAGATTCTTTTGATATACTGCTGTAACTGTTCGTGTTCTGCCTGTCAGACCTTTATTTCAAAGAGGCAACGAAGGCGATTGCCTCCATGCCCACTGGTCGTCACCTTGGTGCCCAAAAATGTTCCAGTAAAAATTAACTTTTTTCTTATAGAGTGCCCTTATTGCCAAGGAGAAAATGACTTGTTTCCCTTGCCCTTTCAGAAACGAAGCATAAAGGCCTGGCTTGTATACAGACAAAAACTGAAAAACTAACACATCAAATAGCCAACAATTCTCTCCAAGTGGTCTGCCTTTAGCCTAGTTCATTCAAAAGCATCCCTGTAATATGGCCTACGGGAAAATAGCTGTCCAGTGAAATGTCAAGCTACCTTTGTATTGTATTCTTGCGTGCTTTTTATTGTGTATTTCGGGCCGCCAGGGAGAATAGTTAATTGAAAACTGATGGGGTTACCCTGGCTAAATAAAACCAAATAACTAAATCAATCAAACCAACTGTTTCCTGGTGGCTAGTCAAACTCTACCACACTCACAGTGAACTTTAGCATGAAGGGAGCACTTTAAAAACAGTTACAAATTTCATATTTTACACAATAATAATTTTATACTATTTTCAATATTCCTTAATTCTTATATTCTAAGATGATGTTATTTCAGGTAAAAAAATCTTTACAGTGGTTGAGAGACGGCTCAGTAAGCTTTCAATAACAAATTCAATTTAATTTGATGATAAAACAATTATCTGGACCATCCTTTTCCTTGAATAGTACAACACACATTTAATATAACTGTTTACTTGAGTTAGGACACTCCAGTCAGTTTACACAGATTATCAAATGAAATTGTATTAGAGCTATTACAGCCCTTGTTTGATATCAGTACATGATATATGTTTGCTCATGGAGGAATTATTTATTCCTCCATGGTTTGCTGGAGTCTGTTCAAACTTTAATCTAGAGAAATCCCCCTAGTTTGGAATGGACACAGTGAAGTGATATGCAACCACCTAACAACAGGTTATCTAGAAGTCACTAAGTAAGCAGTAACCAGCTATTGTATAACAACTAGGTGTCATAGACTCTCTTGTTGTTTGTTCACCATGTGACATACTATAGGCCAGACCGTGGGAACACGCTGACCAGATCCTCTTCACTTAGTCAGTACAATAGCTGTTCTTTAGTGCAGGTAATCCCCTAAGCACAAACACACATACCTGGCCTACATAATGTTGTCTATTCACTCACAGAGGAAGAACAAACTTTTGACTTGTTGACTGTTTAGCGCTAACTGAATCTCTCCGAAGGTCTCAAATTTTAATATGTCATTTTTTTTTTTGCTACGTCAATACACTGTCACTTTCCCCATGCCCTCTGATCATTTTTAACTATGCTCAATCTCAATCAGTCTTTGGTTCTAGCGGGGGCCGAGTCCGTTCCGTTTCAACAAACAGCGATGACCTCTTCTCAAGTTAAATGAAACAATGATGAGAAAAACTGTTAGGGGGGAGGGGGTGTTAGGAAACTGAACTTCTGGAGGGGATCACACTGATAGAAGGGTCTCCAAAAGAGCAAGTCAATAATATTTCTTTTTGAACAGCTATAAACATACTTTATACTCTGTCTTTTGAAAAAGATAGTGTCTAACCCTAACCCCTAGAAAAAGACACAAATGAATGTTTTCCAGGACAAAGAACCTGCATTGGTTTGATACCATATGTGGTTTATTTTGTATTTTGTCTAGTCTATTTATTTACTTTGTTATCGGATCCTTTTAAAATGTTCTCACGGCCACGGGGTGACCATATTTAGGCCATACTTTTCCTGTACAGAGCTTGTAACAAGATAAGCAATGATAAAAAATACAATCATTCAATACCGGAAAGTTATTTAATGCCTTAATTTACATTGTACTTTAACTATTGTGGGAACTCAACCAACAATGTGTTCTCATTGATACTGTTTCTGTTTTGGTTTGCTTTTTCTAATTGAATGTTTACTTTTGTCATTTATTTTTGTACTTATTGAAACTGGATGTGTGCCCATACAAACTGTAGCCAGCACTGCAATAAATCCATGTTTGTTTTTTGTTTTGTTTCTTGGCAGGAGTCCAAATGTAAAAAGGTGACAATACATACCATAATGATGGCAATAAAATCAACAGAGATGATCTACTTATTACGCTCAATCAAGACTAATCAAGACTAATCTTGACACATATTTTTCTTTCTTACATTTGACCTACAGTCCAAAGAAGGTTTTCTTCCACTTTCAGTCTCCATCACAGAATGAAGATAATGTATTTAATCACAATCCACAAGCAGAGGTTTCACTTTACATACCACCCTCGTCACTAACACTAACGGAAAATTCAATGCCATGAATTGAAGGATTATTTACTGTTTTTGTTCAGGTCTAGTTTCAGTCAGGGCTCACACACACAAAAGAACACTAGGGAAAAAATGAGTCAAGTTTGAACTATTATACAAATAGTGTATAATTTCAAGCACTAGTGACTATTTTCTGAGAGTTATTTTTTCCCATACCCAGACTCCCATGAGATTCCTAACCTGCTCAGACAACAAGTCCATTGGGCCCTAGTTTGGGTTTTCCTCAACCCAACCTTTTTTTTTTATTGATATTTGCATTTCAAATGTTGAACTTCAAAGCAATACCACTATCAATATGAAAGCTGACTGATTAAGATTTGAACTGTATTATTACAGAAATGCTTGAAAGTTTGCGGGAAAGCATCGAATATTCCCAAATCACCGAAATAATTAATAATAATACGATTACCACAATCAAAATATAAATAAACTTCTGCAGATTCCCAGAAAAAAAACTATTGAATGTTCAGCCACCGATACTTGGTTGAGTCACACACAGTTTTCATATATATATTTTTGCTGTATAAAGCAACAATATAAAAACAATAATAAGGACTGATTTTGCCAAGTCTGTTAATAAATTCAAAAAAATAATAAATGCTTTTAATCAGAGTCGGTTGTTCAGCCTCAGAAAAGCCAGAACATTTGAAATGCACTGCACACCAAAAACAGATAATGCCAATGAAAACAAAAATCTCTGTGAATCATACAGAATTTTTAACACGGATGTAAGAAATAAGTTTTATTTCTCCTTTGAATATTAAAAGAATTGATTGAGGAAAAAAGAAATGAACAAATCAACTCACTATTTGACAGTGGTCACTGCCTTTATACACAATTACCTAGTAGACCCTTACATGTATTTTTACAACCTAGGGAAATGTTGACCAAAGTTACTGGTACAACAACAATGTATAAAATAATGTACATATAGAATACATTATGCTGGTCTTCTTCATATTAATACTGCGTTTGTGTAAAGAGCTGTGCATAAAGTACACACCTCCCCAAGTGAACTGTAGCCCGGACAATGTCATCAAGTCATGCAAAGGAAACACGTTGTCGTTATTAATACTACATACTGGGAAATGCAGAATTTGGACAAACAAATTAAAACTCATACATCCTTTTTGATGCTAAATAGAATACTGCTGTGTCAAAAAAATTATAACATTTTTAAGTGCCCAATTGCATACAGCATTAGCTCTAAAACCAGACAACATGGAATTGTGCAAACAAACATTAGTTTAAACGATAGTGTATCAACCGGTTTGGGTCAAAATAAGTGGAAACAGATTCAGCATTTCTTTTCTGAATTTTTGTTTCCACTGTTTTTGATTTGGGTTTTTTTCACAGAGTTATTTAATGTAATTTTTATGCAATTATTCCAGATAATTTGTGATGTTTATTGGAACAAAGTGAGTACAATTTTTTACAAGTAACAATTTGTAATTTGTTAGAAAAAAAATGGTAATTATGACTGCTGTACCATACATATTAATTCTCATTTTTATACAAGTTTTACAATTTATTCCACCATTTCATGTATACAGGAACCCTGGTGGTACGCTTAATAGTACATTTTCAACATTTCCTCAGTTCTGATATTAAATAAAAACAAATTAAATTGAACATTGTGAAGACGCAGACCTTTAAATAAAAGCTTGCTTGCACTATCTGAAAAGAAATCCTGGTTAATTTATTCGTGTTTTCTTTAACAATAATTAACCATTATTACTTCTGGATGTTATTGTTTCAATTTGCAAATGCTGAATTTCGTTTTACCTGGTGAACTGCAAGCAGTATCCCGGTGACTACCAGCACAAACACGCTCCAATGTTGAAAGCCAACCATGCCTCGTCCACATAACGCGGCCACTGTACCGTCGTATCAAGCAGGCAAAGGTACCTTGCTGTCACACGGTGATGTTGTTGGACTCTACTTGAACGAGACATCAGCGGGACTGCACCAGTCAGAAGCCCCCGTGTTTCCCACGCTCTGCACCCGGTCACTCACTCCACCGACTGAGCCCACTTTACGTAATAATGGTCCAAAGACCCCATCAGTCGCTGCGTCGGTCAAACTTTATAAAGTCCAATAATTGTTGACAACAAGATTTCTATATCCCATAAACATGTGATCCACTTGTAGAAAGCTTGGCAGTTTGATGTTATCTAGTTGTATACTTTGAATTCTAGTTTTTATCCGCTAAACATTAGTCTACCACGCGCAAATATTTTGACATGTGCATCGTCGTAGTCTGTCCAGTGTACCGCCGGTTTACTTACTACATTTCTGAGCGAATAATCAGCTTGGGGTTTGTGTGTTCTATCCATAGAGCTATGTTCTTTTATATAGCTCTATGGTTCTGTCTGTCTGCTATGCTTCTGTAGGTACTGATTGAGGATGGTGCGATTGGTGGCGCCCTAGCGACTAGCGGGATATCTCGCAGCTATGTGGGCGGGGCCGGTGGGGATGGGGGGTTTTAGTGTATGCTAACTAATCCATGCAATAATAATTATTTTCATTCGATCAGATTGATTAAAATTCTCATTTGTTCTCTGCATCAACTCTGCGAAACGCCATTACTGACGGAGCTTAAAATGATTACCGTGGGTCCGCAAAACAGAATACGGTCAAACCGGGAAACGTGGGATTCTGCCGGCGGCCTCCCCCTACCCCCCCCCCCCCTTCGACCGGGGACACTCGAGGGAATCTCATGGTGGTCAAGCCAGATTCTGCCGATTTACTTTTCCAAAACAACAATGCATCCACTACATACGTATCGTAGTACATTTTTATCTTGTAAGTTTGTGAAAACGGATGTTGTCGTTAATTTTCGTTGCCACGAACTAAACTGTTTGGATATTAATTTAATTTTTGTTTGCTGACACACGTCGGTGCATGGGTAAAAAAAAAATTAATATCCTTTATAAACGTTTGTATGACACAAGCCTTTTTTGTTCGTTCAATCCATTGCATCAACACACGACGCACACACACAGTGCACAAACCTGAAAAGTGAAGAGGCAGTGGACACTATTGGTAATTACTCAAAATAATTATTAGTATAAAACCTTTCTTGGTGACGAGTAATGGGGAGAGGTTGATGGTATAAAACATTGTGAGAAACGGCTCCCTCTGAAGTGCCATAGTTTCCGAGAAAGAAGTAATTTTCCACGAATTTGATTTCGAGACCTCAGATTTAGAACTGGAGGTCTCGAAATCAACCATCTAAAGGCACACAACTTCGTTTGACAAGGGTGTTTTCTTCTTTCATTATTATCTCGCAAGTTCGATGACCGATTGAGCTCAAATAATTTTCACAGGTTAGTTATTTTATGCATGTTTAGATACACCAACTGTGAAGGCTTTTAGTTAACTTTTCTTTGTTCAACCTCAATAATATGGTTAAACAGCGTATAAACTAAAGGTTAACATTTGAATATTTGGAATGTTTCACATTATCAGCAAATACTCTTGCTTGTTTGGTAACATGGTGAGTGCAAAACTTATTTCCTTCGTTCTAGTGTGCAGTCACTGTTGCGCACATTGTGTGATAAGAAAATAGTAACTTTTATGTGTATAGGATTTGAGGCATTGCATGGTGAGGTATCAATGTATATTTTGTTTGCGGTAACACCATGTGTTTATCTACTTGCCAGGTAAAGTTGTTCTTAGAGAACTTCTCAGTTCTGAAAAGAACTGTCCTGCTTTTTAACTATTTCCAGGGTGGATGGTATCTGTACTGCCGCGGAATCAGTTCTGAATTGGTCTCAACGTTTCGACTAGCTTGCTCTAGTCATCGTCAGGGGACTGTTTTATGTGATCATTAACTGCTTCTTAAAAATCACTTTATAGGTAGTTTCAATTATTATAATGTTTTGTTTCCATAAACAAATCTTGTGCACTAATTAAAATGACGCGTCAAATACCCACACAGCACACAGCACAAAAACAGGGCACTCCATCGATCGACGCACACCACACCGACACCCCTCCCACTCCCTGCACTTGTTACTGATGTTAGGCTTGGTGGCGCCCTTCACTATCGGACGATGATGATCATCAGGGCAAACAAGATTTCGGAAATGTTGACAATGACATCGACAGTATTTGCAGATTTCAAGCAAAATAATAACAATTTGTGAATCTGAAAGTGTTTAAAGTCGTTTGGGAAGAATGGCGGCAGTGTCTCAAACAATTTCGAGAACAACAGCAAGGTGGTGGTTATTGCAGTTATCATCTGTGCATCGATCTAGTTGTGGTAAGATTTTGTGATGTTGTACCCGTGTGTATACGCTGTGTTTCATTAGACATTAGCCCTGGTCTGGTGGCAGGACTTCAGTCAGTGCCACTGCACTGACGTCCTGGGTATATCCTCCCCTTACCAGTTTTCACGCTATTATGCCTTTTTCTTTGAATTGGGAAAAAAAATAATGATGCCATATATCAACCAATGCCCTAATTACCTTCTTTTGTTAATATGAAGTGTTCAAACGTCGTAGGAGGTCCTGTTTTCGAGGTGTCCCTAAAATCGTGGCAAATCTTTTACCTCTCTGTGCGCGATGTAAACAGTCCCTAGATAAAAATTGTGTGGTTTTATTTGCCAAGCAAAGAGTCTCCTCTCCCTTGACCAAAACTTAGAAACATGTAAGGCTCCACTGAATATTTGCACTTGTAAATGCAAAAAGTTTGGTATTTTAGGCATTTCTACAAGGTACAAAAATATGTCATAATGTGAGGCCAATATAAAAATATTTGCCCACCGAAAAAGTTTCATCAAACACTATTTCAATTCACAAATCATGATGATCAAACCATGTGACTGAATATTTTGCTGAGCAGAAAAATACAGAGGCTTAAAGAAGCCATGTGCCTTATATCATTTTCTAATATTTTTGGAGATTTTTTTTTTTTTTGGTGAAGCCATACATGGAAGAAACATCTACAGTGGCTACAAGTGTTCTTTGAGACTCTGTGTATGACTCTATAGCCAGCAGTTGTCTTCGTTTTATTCAAAATATTTTTTAATGAAAATTTAAAATTACCATGGTAATTTGCAAAAAATAGCAAAAATAAATAATGTAATAAAAAGTGTGAATAATCATTGGCTTTCAAATCTGATTTTTATTTATTTTTTCCCCTTTTTTTTCTCTTAAAATTCATAATAAAGCGTATAAATAAACAGTGATTATTGAATCAACAAGCTGATCGTTTAAATTTTAATATAAATAATAATATTGATCGGAGGGTTAAAAAAAAATCACAAAAAATATTAGAAAATGATGTAAGGCACATGGCTTCTTTAAGCCTCTGTATTTTTTTTCCAGAATGCTCAGCAAAATATTCAGTCACATGATTTGATCATCATGAATTGTGAATTGAAATAGTGTTTGATGAAACTTTTTCGGTGGGCAAATATTTTTATATTGGCCTCAACATTATGACATATTTTTGTACCTTGTAGAAAAGCCTAAAATACCAAACTTTTTGCATTTACAAGTGCAAATATCCAGTGGAGCCTTACGTGTTTCTAAGTTTGGTCAAGGGAGAGGAGACTCTTTGCTTGGCAAATAAAACCACACAATTTTTATCTAGGGACTGTTTACATCGCGCACAGAGAGGTAAAAGATTTGCCACGATTTTAGGGACACCTCGAAAACAGGACCTCCTACGATAAAGGTTCTTTACAATGCGAACACGAATTTGACTACAATCTTCTTTATTTTTTACCTGAAAATATGTCAAAGTTCTGCACTGCCACTGGCGATGTGATCACCGTGTACTAATTGATAGTGTGAGCCCAAGTGCGCATGGCTTTGAGTACGGTGCATTATCTTGCCGCTGTTCGCCATCAAAAAAGGTTAGGTGCCGTAAACGCGCCTTCACCTCCTCCAACATACATTTTAAAATCCAGGAGACATAAAAATATTCCAGCTCAAATGGAATTTTTATAAATTTCAGGTTGAATTTCGGTTACAAATATCAAGGTTTTTTTTCTTGTAAAAATAGTGAAAAATTCTATGCGTGCAGCAAGCGTATTTTTTTTTTCTTGGGACGGTTAGCATGAGCTAATTCATGGTAAAAAAGTGACCTCATTTGTCCTAGGAAAAAAATACGCTTCCAGCACATGGAGTCTTCGCACAAGACATCAATGCTTGGTATCGCATAGTTCTGCGCTTTGTGTAAATTGCTTGCTGGCTATTATCCGTCTGCTTAGTGTTTGGTCTGCTTAAGTGGTCATTTGTTCCATCATTATTTTTCAGTTATCTGACTCTTGACTTGAGTCTTATAAAACAAGGTAGGTAGTGTAGTTAGCATTTATAGTTATAGTTTTAATACTTAAACCTATTTTGTTTTAAATGCATATGTGTAGCAACTACTGCCCTATCAGCAGATGCATCTAAGTACTGCCTTATCAGCAGATGCATCTAAGTACTGCCCTATCAGCAGATGCATCTAAGTACTGCCTTATCAGCAGATGCATCTAAGTACTGCCTTATCAGTCAGATGCATCTAAGTACTGCCTTATCAGCAGATGCATCTAAGTACTGCCCTATCAGCAGATGCATCTAAGTACTACCTTATCAGCAGATGCATCTAAGTACTGCCTTATCAGCAGATGCATCTAAGTACTGCCTTATCAGCAGATGCATCTAAGTACTGCCTTATCAGCAGATGCATCTAAGTACTGCCTTATCAGCAGATGCATCTAAGTACTGCCTTATCAGCAGATGCATCTAAGTACTGCCTTATCAGCAGATGCATCTAAGTACTGCCTTATCAGTCAGATGCATCTAAGTACTGCCTTATCAGCAGATGCATCTAAGTACTGCCTTATCAGCAGATGCATCTAAGTACTGCCCTATCAGCAGATGCATCTAAGTACTACCTTATCAGTCAGATGCATCTAAGTACTGCCTTATCAGCAGATGCATCTAAGTACTCCCTTATCAGCAGATGCATCTAAGTACTGCCTTATCAGCAGATGCATCTAAGTACTACCTTATCAGCAGATGCATCTAAGTACTGCCTTATCAGCAGATGCATCTAAGTACTGCCCTATCAGCAGATGCATCTAAGTACTGCCTTATCAGCAGATGCATCTAAGTACTGCCCTATCAGCAGATGCATCTAAGTACTGCCTTATCAGCAGATGCATCTAAGTACTACTACCTGTATTCTATCTATCAGACACGGCTATTTCTTATTATTGTCCAACTCTTTTTTTCACAGTTAAACCTAGTTATGCATCAGAGTCAACAAAGGTCAAGAGTCATCTGAGATACCTCCGACCTTTCACCTCACATCCCTTGACATGGTGTGGATTAAGAGCATTATGCACCACTAACCAAGGCAATGACAGACTGGATAAGAACAAAGAGAAGGCTGGTCAGACCCCTGAGCAAACCCCAGAGCAAACCCCAGAACAAACCCCAAAGCAGACAGTTCAGATGACTTCAAATGAAAAGATTCTTGAGAAAGCTGCAAGTAAAACATCAGATGAAGATCCAGTCCCTAGACCTAAGATAGGTTCGTGCTTACAATTGCCTAATTCAGCAAAGTCCATTAATTATTGCTTATCAATTTGTTTCTGTCTCCCATAGCAGGCTTCAGCTCATCCTAAAGGAAAACTACTTTCATATCATTTACTAATTGTGAACTACAATCTGCACAGTATACAAAATAACATATTAA
Organism: Asterias rubens; assembly: GCF_902459465.1. Lineage (NCBI taxonomy): Eukaryota > Metazoa > Echinodermata > Asteroidea > Forcipulatida > Asteriidae > Asterias > Asterias rubens. The sequence continues at coordinate 553,519 of NC_047062.1, forward strand.
TTCAAATTGCTCAGACTTGCACTATATTCAAACAAATTAGCAATCACAGAAAAAGAAACAACAAAGACCCGGCACCCAAAATCAACAAACCAGAATACAAAGACATTTAATATTAAAAAAAAGAGTCAACAAGCCAACAACCAACCAAACAAACAAATGAAGACAAAAACCACAATATGGACCATGATGGATGAACTTTACTAAGACAACGAAGAGTAAACAAGCACAAAAACCAACCGTAAACCGTTTATCATACTCTTAAACCACTCTATGTTAATAGCTATTTTCCTTAGGTTTTCAAGCACTGAAAAGAATCTATCTTAGTTACTTATCAGTGAAAAGACAAAACCAAAGTGATCTTTTTCATTGGAACAATTACCAAATCAGTTAAAAGTGTATCTTATGATGATGATAGTAGTTCTTAAATTGGGCAATTTTGTTTTTATATCTTGGTACAGTTTCTTATAAAGACAGGAGACGTCGGATTGATTACAGTAAGAAATACACTGACAATATCACAATTACAGCTGTACGAGCTATGAGTGAATATTTACTGAAATCAAGGTAAGTGTTGTTCCTCTCTGTAGAAACAGTAGTGTCAGGTAGATCTGGGTGTCATGTTTGCAATAAAGACCTTATGCATTGACCATCTTGGAGGTAAAGCAATGATAACCATGGAAACACTCATCTACTGTTGCTAAGGCGCCTTGTCAAAACCTCCAAGCCGTTCCATTCCGCGTGCATTCTGCGGGAGTCCGCGGAGTTTTGTAACAAAAGAACCCGTAGCAACCGGGCATATCCACGGCCACGACGGCTCATTTACATGTCAATACACATGAATATTCTGGGGGCTCTGCGGAGCGACCGGTCGCCATTGTAAGGTCCAGCTTATGAGCTGACCGGCGAAACCGTGGAGGAACGTAGGTGGTTAACAATGGTTTTACCTTTGCAGATTAAAAAGCAAAGTAAGGGTGGATGTGTAACTAAAATCCATTTCCTCCAATGTGTGATTTTTAAGACTTGGTTGGGCCTACATAACCAAAACATGAATTTTAAAAATGGTTGTCTTTATTCCCGGATTCGACTGACAAAAGTTCCAGGCTACGTGCAAACTCCGTTCCAAGTGGGTCAGAGTATCCAGGGGACAATTTTAACTGTTCGTTCTTACTTTTCAAGCGGATAACATTAGTTTCTTATTTATAAAATCCGAAGTCACCGTCACCAATAAACAAATCTACACACCTGTGCGAGTGTGTCTCCATGTCAAAACAACCAGATAGTCTGGTTTGTCCAATTACTGGGGGGGGGGGAAGCCACAGTTTCAGAGACCGGTGTTTCTATTGTCTGTTGAATTTACAAATGTTTTCATTGGTCGATTTTGCCCTACTGCCAGAGCAGCATATTGTATTCAACATCATGGAAGAAAACGTTTAGTAGTCACGGCGGCGGTGATTTCTTATTAATTTAGCATCGTTTTTCTTGCGGGAAAATCGATTAAATGTGAATGGTTTCAAGTTAAAAATCGATATTTTTGTATCAAGCATAAATGTTGCAAATTATGCTTCGCAAATTGGATCGCAACATTTGCGATGCACTTTTTACAATTGCATAGCAAATCATCAAAATTGCATCACAAATTGCGATGTGATACAGGCGAAATCGTTCCCTGATTATCACAAGCGCTGGATGGTGTAATTGTCTTGTCGGTGCGGCCTGTCCGCTTCCAGGAGGATGTTATTCATGAGTAGAAAATGTATTGTTCTGGAAGAGCACGGCCGGTCCGCGTCCAAGCCGCTGATATTCATGACCTGAACATACAACTTGTTTATTCATGAGACTTATTGTTATACTAACAATAGCGCCCGGCAAGGATAGCTCATTAACTTCGCCGCGCTTCAACACACATGACCGTTCTTTCGCAGACTTTCCGAGGTCCTTAGCAACGGCAGTATTTGCTGTCCAGTCCGCAGACTGTCAGCGGAGGAACGCCCGGGAGGATTTGACAAGGCGCCTAAGCAGATTTGATCTGAGCTTAGCAAAGTTGTGTGCCTCAGCTGATTTGTGAACAGTTGTAGTACCAGCTGACAATCATACTCTTAAACTGAGCCATTTCTTAAACTTAGATTCTTACTTGGATATTTCTACCTCATCCATTTACCTGATTTGTTTGATGATTGTTTTGAAGTGATTTGGAGCAATTACGCAAGACAGTCCGAAGAAGTCCCTATGAGCAGTATGGAGAAAAGATGTCAATGATGGTGTACTTAAGATCAGATGTGGAAACAAAGTAAGGAATGTTATTTCTTAGTTTACTGCATTTAAAAGCTCAACCATCATCGTTCTTCTCTTCTTTTCTTGTTTTCTTTTAAGAACAAAGAATAGGTATTGAGTTTTTGTAATCTAGGTATGAGCAAGTCTGAATTGTTTGTATTGAAAAATTGCTCTGTTTGATCTGTTGAAAGACACTGGACACCTTTAGGTTATTGTCAAAGACCAGTCTTCTCACTTGGTGTATCTCAACATATGCATCAAATAACAAACCTGTGAACATTTGAGCTCAATTGGTCGTCGAAGTTGCGAGATAATAATGAAAGAAAAAACACCCTTGTCACAAGAGGTTGTGTGCTTTCAGATGCTTGATTTCGAGACCTCAAAATCTAAATCTGAGGTCTCGACATAAAAGACGTGGAAAATTACTTCTTTCCCGAAAACTGCGCTACTTCAGAGGGAGCCGTTTCTCACAATGTTTTATACTGTCAACAGCTACCCATTACTTGTTACCAAGTAAGTTTTTATGCTAACAGTTGTTTTGAGTAATTACCAATCGTGTCCACTGCCTTTAAAGAGCAAGGGAAATTTTAAATTCAGCTTTTTGATGTCTTCAATAGATAGTGAGTGAGGTAAAAAATAGTCTCTCTTTGTACATAAAGATAAATTGTAAATTGCCATTGTATTTGATAACCTCCTGGGGCAAAATTTGTCAATATCCAAAACATCCGATGACATCATGCTGAAAAAAAGAGTTAAATTGTTGTACAGATATGTTTTGGTTCATTCCTGACTTTCCACGGTATTTAATTTATATGGCATTGAGTTTAAAACTTCAACTGACTGAGTAAATTTCTCCGATGTAAAAACCCATTAGTTGTTGAAATTCAATGATGTTACATTGAATTTGGCGCTGAAAACAGGAAGATTAACATTTTCAAATGACATTTTGTTTGTCAGGTCTATAGAAGTATGGGGAAGTAAAGAGGCTTTAGAGATGGAAAAGAGGAAAAGAAAACAGAAAGAAGACTTCTATAAAGAGCGTGAGTAATAATGACCCTTGAACCTTCACCTTTGACCCAGCAGCCTATTATTAGTACTTGAACTACACAATGACCTTCCCCTCCCAAGACGTGAGTGGTCATGAAGCTCATTATGTTCTCATTATTGTCAATGCTGAAGACATTCAGAATGAGAGATCTTTGTTTTATATTTCTTTGATGTAGATGCAGATGTTGAGTTGATTTTACTAACTATTCATACACTAATCTTTTTTAAAGAATTCTCAGAAGATTTTCCAAAGTGCTGATAGTTTGAAAGTTGCTTTCACAATTAGTTTATGAACAACAAATGTAAATGAGTGTGAGAATAAAGCATGTTGGACTATCGTTGATATAGAGTACATGGATTTCGTTGTGCAATGTGTTACAGTGTTGATGTTTAATTTTTCACAATTTGACTTCAGACATGATTTATCATTCATTTTTTTTCTGTATTTGTGACAATTGTTTCCATGCACAGATGTGTTCTTATTGAAGAGAGCTATAAAGGAGTATGACACATTCTATGGAGAGACCAAACAAGTGAGTACAATTTGGTTCTAGATTCTGGGTGAGAGCCATGTTGATAGTAGTCTCTTTTACAAACCAGTTGTGGTTCTGAAAAATTAACGGGGAAAAAAACGATGGTAATTCTGGAAAGTCTTGATGTTTATTTAATGTTTAGACTTCGATGATGATCGATGAACTTAAGTATCAATGCAGTGACAGACACCAGTACATTGGTTGCATGATAGAACTGTTTGTTTATTTACTTGACCTCCGACCTTAACATAAAGTATGGAGCGCCTGTGATAAAGTAATACGATGCATGAACACTACAGTTTAAAACAGTATGCTCTCTTTGTTCTATTTCAAAGTAAACTATTAATAATAGTTGTTAGTTTCAATCCTAAAGCTCACTGATTATAGAGTTCATACCAGTGCCAATCCTCCAGAGAAATACTTCTGTCTGAAATACTACCAAAGTTGAGGAAACAGCATTTCTAGATCAGACGACACAAATTATCAATGCTTATTTAGATTGTCGCAATTAAAATATGGCACAAAATTACAGACTAAATATAAAGAGCTCCAAACATCATGGACTTTTGACAGGTTGATTGCATGAGGTGTTTATTTTTCTTTCTTTTTCAATTCAAATTTTCAGCCTGAGCAGACTATGTTTCAAGGAGCTGGAAAAGTTGTCCTTATAGCAATTGCAATGTAAGTTAATCTCAAAGATTCTTCATCATTTATTGTAAATGGTTTATTCTCTATTTGAGCAATATGTGTTAATATGTGATTTATTTATTTAGTTATATATTTACTTGTCCTCTTTGAAGAAGTTGTGTTAACTCTTTCTTTACCATGGGGGACTTCAACGAGACAGCTTCCATAGCTTGACTGCAACTTATTATCATTGGAGTGATAATAGAGTTTGCAACTTAAGCCTCTAAATACATCATGCAGGCTGTTTTGTAATAACTTATGGATGATACAACAGTTCGGGATCCTCCAAAGAAAGAAGCACAATAAAAGCTTGGAATTACCGGTATGAAGAAGAAGATGAATAAATGTTCAGTTTGAGTTTTTGGAGGCAAACCCCAAAAGAAGGAAAACACACGTAATTGGTTGGGACTCAATCCACATAAGTTGTGTTCATTGTGGGAGTGGGTCCATAGAGGAGAAGGCAAGGCTAGGAGCCAATATGATCCCTGCTTCAATCTTCTTTTGGGCATAAATCATCTATGTTCTCTTTCTCTTTCAGTAACTCAGCTAATTTCCTGTTCAAGCTGGTAGCCTGGATGTACAGTGGTTCTTCCAGTATGTTTGTAAATCATCTATGTTCTCATTCTCTTTCAGTAACTCAGCTAATTTCCTGTGCAAGTTGGTAGCCTGGATGTACAGTGGTTTTTCCAGTATGTTTGTAAATCATCTATGTTCTCATTCTCTTTCAGTAACTCAGCTAATTTCCTGTGCAAGTTGGTAGCCTGGCTGTACAGTGGTTCTTCCAGTATGTTTGTAAATCATCTATGTTCTCATTCTCTTTCAGTAACTCGGCTAATTTCCTGTTCAAGCTGGTAGCCTGGATGTACAGTGGTTCTTCCAGTATGTTTGTAAATCATCTATGTTCTCATTCTCTTTCAGTAACTCGGCTAATTTCCTGTTCAAGCTGGTAGCCTGGATGTACAGTGGTTCTTCCAGTATGTTTGTAAATCATCTATGTTCTCATTCTCTTTCAGTAACTCGGCTAATTTCCTGTTCAAGCTGGTAGCCTGGATGTACAGTGGTTCTTCCAGTATGTTTGTAAATCATCTATGTTCTCTTTCTCTTTCAGTAACTCAGCTAATTTCCTGTGCAAGTTGGTAGCCTGGATGTACAGTGGATCTTCCAGTATGTTTGTAAATCATCTATGTTCTCATTCTCTTTCAGTAACTCGGCTAATTTCCTGTGCAAGTTGGTAGCCTGGATGTACAGTGGTTCTTCCAGTATGTTTGTAAATCATCTATGTTCTCATTCTCTTTCAGTAACTCGGCTAATTTCCTGTTCAAGTTGGTAGCCTGGATGTACAGTGGATCTTCCAGTATGTTTGTAAATCATCTATGTTCTCATTCTCTTTCAGTAACTCGGCTAATTTCCTGTGCAAGTTGGTAGCCTGGATGTACAGTGGTTCTTCCAGTATGTTTGTAAATCATCTATGTTCTCATTCTCTTTCAGTAACTCGGCTAATTTCCTGTTCAAGCTGGTAGCCTGGATGTACAGTGGTTCTTCCAGTATGTTTGTAAATCATCTATGTTCTCATTCTCTTTCAGTAACTCAGCTAATTTCCTGTTCAAGCTGGTAGCCTGGATGTACAGTGGTTCTTCCAGTATGTTTGTAAATCATCTATGTTCTCATTCTCTTTCAGTAGCTCAGCTAATTTCCTGTTCAAGCTGGTAGCCTGGATGTACAGTGGATCTTCCAGTATGTTTGTAAATCATCTATGTTCTCATTCTCTTTCAGTAACTCGGCTAATTTCCTGTTCAAGCTGGTAGCCTGGATGTACAGTGGTTCTTCCAGTATGTTTGTAAATCATCTATGTTCTCATTCTCTTTCAGTAACTCAGCTAATTTCCTGTGCAAGTTGGTAGCCTGGATGTACAGTGGTTGTTCCAGTATGTTTGTAAATCATCTATGTTCTCTTTCTCTTTCAGTAACTCAGCTAATTTCCTGTGCAAGTTGGTAGCCTGGATGTACAGTGGTTCTTCCAGTATGTTTGTAAATCATCTATGTTCTCATTCTCTTTCAGTAACTCAGCTAATTTCCTGTTCAAGCTGGTAGCCTGGATGTACAGTGGTTCTTCCAGTATGTTTGTAAATCATCTATGTTCTCTTTCTCTTTCAGTAACTCAGCTAATTTCCTGTTCAAGCTGGTAGCCTGGATGTACAGTGGTTCTTCCAGTATGTTTGTAAATCATCTATGTTCTCATTCTCTTTCAGTAACTCAGCTAATTTCCTGTTCAAGCTGGTAGCCTGGATGTACAGTGGTTTTTCCAGTATGTTTGTAAATCATCTATGTTCTCATTCTCTTTCAGTAACTCAGCTAATTTCCTGTTCAAGCTGGTAGCCTGGATGTACAGTGGTTCTTCCAGTATGTTTGTAAATCATCTATGTTCTCATTCTCTTTCAGTAACTCAGCTAATTTCCTGTTCAAGCTGGTAGCCTGGATGTACAGTGGTTCTTCCAGTATGTTTGTAAATCATCTATGTTCTCATTCTCTTTCAGTAACTCAGCTAATTTCCTGTTCAAGCTGGTAGCCTGGATGTACAGTGGTTCTTCCAGTATGTTTGTAAATCATCTATGTTCTCTTTCTCTTTCAGTAACTCAGCTAATTTCCTGTGCAAGTTGGTAGCCTGGATGTACAGTGGATCTTCCAGTATGTTTGTAAATCATCTATGTACTCTTTCTCTTTCAGTAACTCGGCTAATTTCCTGTTCAAGCTGGTAGCCTGGATGTACAGTGGTTCTTCCAGTATGTTTGTAAATCATCTATGTTCTCATTCTCTTTCAGTAACTCAGCTAATTTCCTGTTCAAGCTGGTAGCCTGGATGTACAGTGGATCTTCCAGTATGTTTGTAAATCATCTATGTTCTCATTCTCTTTCAGTAACTCAGCTAATTTCCTGTTCAAGCTGGTAGCCTGGATGTACAGTGGTTCTTCCAGTATGTTTGTAAATCATCTATGTTCTCTTTCTCTTTCAGTAACTCGGCTAATTTCCTGTTCAAGCTGGTAGCCTGGATGTACAGTGGATCTTCCAGTATGTTTGTAAATCATCTATGTTCTCATTCTCTTTCAGTAACTCAGCTAATTTCCTGTTCAAGCTGGTAGCCTGGATGTACAGTGGTTCTTCCAGTATGTTTGTAAATCATCTATGTTCTCATTCTCTTTCAGTAACTCAGCTAATTTCCTGTTCAAGTTGGTAGCCTGGATGTACAGTGGTTCTTCCAGTATGTTTTCTGAAGCAATTCACTCGGCTGCCGATGTTTGTAATCAGGTCATTCTTGCCTTAGGAATCAGACAGTCCATCAAGAGACCTTCAGCGGATCATCCGTGAGTTTTCTTTATCACAATATTCAACCAACAATATTTAGGCATAATATTTGAATTACTTTAGTCTGATTTTGTTTGGGAAAACCCCCAGACAAATTATGAATGATTAAAGTTTCCTATATCATAATATTCAACATAATACTCAACAATATTTAGTCTGATTTCTACAAATTGTGATTAAACAGTATAGCCTGGAAAGTTTAATAAAGCCTGTACCATGTGAACATGTAGGTCAGCCCCTGTACTCAATAAAATGTTACTACTTGTTTCCAAGGAAATGCCTGAATATGTTGTCAGTTCAAATATAGGTAACCAAAAGTAGCATGTAAGCAGCACACAAGTTTTAAAGTGCACAAATGTGACATATTTTCTAAATAATTTGGATTTGCAAATGAAACCAATGCTGAGTAAAGGGGCATATCTCAGAGCTTGCTAAGCTAGTGTATTCTTACAACTCTTAATTTGTATTTGTAACTAAGAGATGTTTTTAAAAATGCCCAGTGTAGCATCTTGCCTGCTAGAAAAGGTCCTGGAGTGTGCAAGGTTACTCATTTTCTAATGGTAGTCTATTCTGGGTTTTTACAGGTATGGATTCAGCAGTATTCGATATGTCTCTTCACTCATCAGCGGAGTCGCCATTTTCTGTATCGGTGCTGGCTTTTCTTGTTACCATGGTTTCATGGGATTAATCCATCCCGAGCCAATGGAATCTCTCTTCTGGTCATACTGTATTCTGGCTGGATCACTTCTAACAGAGGGAGGTAGGTTTATTTCTGCCACCCAAGAGGGCCCTCAATTCCTGCTCAATGGTTCTGACACAAGCTGTGGTTCAAGCACAGGTATAAGTTCTTGTTCCTGCTATAGTTTTGGCTCTGGTGCAGGCTGTGGGTCCTCTTCTGGTTCCAGTTTTTTGTTTCAGTTTTGGCTCTATTGCTGGTTACACCTCTGGTCTAGTGCCGTTTCCAGCTCTGTGAGCCCTAACCACTTCACATGGTATTTTTAGAACATTTCCATGCATTTATAAGTTCTTGTTCTTGCTATAGTTTTGGCTCTGGTGCAGGCTCTGGGTCCTCTTCTGGTTCCAGTTTTTATTTCATTTCATTTCATTTTTATTTCATTTTATCACAGCATGCAAAAGAAAGATCTCATTTTCCTTTGTGCCGGTAACTCCTCGAGCCGGGCTACGTCCCGTAGCCTTAGATCTCAAGGGTCTTTCTCAGGATCCTCGCTGTTCCCAAAAGCGCTGCCTTCTGTAATAGATCTACCCTCACATTTGTCCCTATTTCATCTAGATGTTTCCCCAGTGCTTTGGGAATGGTGCCAAGTGCTCCAACCACCACGGGGACTACTTTTACCTTTACCTGCCAAATTATTATTATTAGCTGTTTCGCTAGCAGCGAAACAGCTCTTGTTTTTGTTAAAGTTTTTGTTATTGTTTTTTATTTTTTTATTTTTTTTATTTGTCTGTTTCAGTACTCGCAATTTTTTGCATACATGTAGTTCCCAAAGATCAATTGCAATGAAACTTTCAGGGATTGAAGGTTATGGTGCAATAATGATCCTAAAGCAAGGATGTCATGATGACGTCATCACTGGTCACGTGACGTCATCTTAAAGGTGTTTTATGTTAAATGTTTGAAAATCTATATCAAATCAGCCAAACGAAACCGTAGGTTTCTGTTTGCGGGATGTGGTAGGGATAAATTAGGTCTTCATTTTGTTTTGTGTGCGTGACCTCACATGACCTCTACTTCTGGTTGAAACGGGCCAAAAACGGAAGTGCCCTGTAACTCAAAAGTGGTAAAAGTTATGAAGATGCTTTCCAAGGACGTAAGTGTCTAGCAAGGGTGGGCAGTTCAAAAAAAATATTGATGACGTCACAAATTGCAACAGCGCCCTCTAGCGGCAGGTTGAAAAATCGTCAAAATGGACTTTTTTGAAGATGTGTGTGGTGAAGTTTTTTGTAATCACTTTAAATTTTACACACATGTTTACGGTCAGCCAGCCATCATGCGTGTGAAGTTTCAGATCAATGACGTCATCGGGGGTCACGTGACGTGTCCTCAAAGGTGCACTTTTTGAATTAATATAACTCCCTAAGTAATTATGCGATCATGTTGAAACTTGGTAGGTTGGTGGATATTGACAAGTTCTTATGAAATGCGACATGACGTCATGATGACGTCATCACATGATTTTTTATGATTTTTTCAATTTTTGCACCTTTAACATATAAATTGCTATCTGAATATGGTATAATCCAAATTATTTTTTTATTTATGCCACATTGGGCAAATTGCTTTGAATACCCAACAAATTTAAAACTCAGTTGAGAAATTTGAAATTTTTATTGACGAAACAGCTCTGCATTTGTGCACAAATGCAATTTAGCTCTAGTTATTATTATTATTATTATTGTTATTATTATTATTATTATTATTATTTATTTGACCTCAACAAATACCACATTGCCACATTGGAACCCTGACTTTTATCTTAAATGATGTGATTTTGTGTTTCAGCTACCTTAATGATTGCCATCAATGCTATTAAGAAAGGAGCTAAAGCTAAACAACAGACCTTCATGGAATATGGTAAGTCACTTCAACTCAAGTCATCATCACAATAATCATGATTGCCAAGGAGTCAATGTCCCCGTGTGTTTTACAGTAAAGAGGGCATTTTACATGACACCGTATTTACAAGTTTACCGTCATTTTCGTGTGCAATTTGTGCATTGGTTTGATTAATTTTGCCATACAGGCTCATCACATGGTATTGGTGTGCACAGCAGATGCAGATAACAATTGAACCCAACACTATTTCTGTTCTAATTCTATGGTTCAGTATTATTACAAGTCATTGTGCTGCCACCCACCCATCTAAAGTCTCTCATTACAACCAGTAAAAACTGAGAGATATTTCAATGCATAACAAGTCAACACTATTCCTTTTTTTGTTTCCTCAGTGCTGCGTAGCCGAGACCCAAGTATCAACGTTGTGTTATTAGAAGATGCAGCTGCAGTATTAGGTGTAATGGTTGCTGCTGGATGTATGGGATTGACATCATACACCGGTAACCCTATGTATGATGCCATGGGATCCATCGCTATTGGAGCTATCTTAGGTTTGTCTTAAATAAGCTAAGACTCTTTAAGGACTGGTCTGAAGATTTGCCTCAATCTTTAAATATCAAGTAGTAAACAATAAGGAAAACTGACTGGGTAAATTTAAGTTATTTTAGATAATAATAAAAAAAATTCTTAGATCGGGACTTGAAACAACGACATCTGGTTTAGCCTGCTGGTGCTTTACTAACTGACCTATCTAGTCTTGAAACAATGACCTCTGGTTTAGCCTGCTGGTGCTCTACTAACTGACCTATCTAGTCTTGAAACAATGACATCTGGTTTAGCCTGCTGGTACTCTACTAACTGACCTATCTAGTCTTGAAACAACGACATCTGGTTTAGCCTGCTGGTACTCTACTAACTGACCTATCTAGTCTTAATGTTGGCTGTCTCTTTATTTTGCCAATATCTCTTTTCAATCTTAATTTCTAAGCACAGTTTGCATATTATTACAATACAAATCTCTAATGATGATATTGGCAACTCATGCTCAGGTCCATGAATGTTATCATAACTTTACCATTTATTTTGTTGCCAGGATGTGTGTCAGGGTTTTTAATTTACAGTAACACAGAAGCACTATTGGGCCGCTCCATACCAGAGAGTGAACTGATGAGAATAAGCAGTATGCTGGAAAATGATGTCATGGTCAGGTAAGCAAATAGATATCAAGTTGTTGTTTTATTAAACCTCGACCCTTTTCGCTGGAAAATGAAGTCTGGAATTTGCCAAACAGCTTAAAAATTGTAACATGAATTACCTCAAAGCAGGTATGTAAAAGTCCTATACACTCAGCATTCTCTGGGTTCTATTTTTATGGGAATTTCTGACAATTTGGAAGTTCAACCTTTCATTTTTACTTTTGATTGAAGAAAATAGAGCTTGGTTTGTGTTGGAATTTGATTGGAGTTGAATTGTATTTTGCCTGATTGTTTCTCTGTTGTTGACATAATAGGGGTGTTTACGATGTAAAGGCTACAGACATGGGAGTTGATACAATCCGATTCAAGGCAGAGGTTGACTTTGATGGAAGAGAAGTGACAAGATCCTACCTTGATGGCCAAGATCTAGAGAGTTTACTACAGGTTAGATAAATAAACACTTTCCATCTAGAGATGGAAGGACACCAGGGTCTACATAACTTTGATTGTGGCTGCCTGGCCAAACAGTTTAGATCCCAATTTCATTGTTCTGTTTAATGTCGGACTCTGTGCTTACCACCTCCATTCTGTGCTTACCACCTCCATTCTGTGCTTACCACCTCCATTCTGTGCTTACCACCTCCATTCTGTGCTTACCACCTCCATTCTGTGCTTACCACCTCCATTCTGTGCTTACCACCTCCATTCTGTGCTTACCACCTCCATTCTGTGCTTACCACCTCCATTATGTGCGTACCAACTCCATTATGTGCTTACCGCCTCCATTCTGTGCTTACCGCCTCCATTTTGTGCTTACCGCCTCCATTCTGTGCTTACCGCCTCCATTCTGTGCTTACCACCTCCATTCTGTGCTTACCACCTCCATTCTGTGCTTACCACCTCCATTCTGTGCTTACCACCTCCATTCTGTGCTTACCACCTCCATTCTGTGCTTACCACCTCCATTCTGTGCTTACCACCTCCATTCTGTGCTTACCACCTCCATTCTGTGCTTACCACCTCCATTCTGTGCTTACCATCTCCATTCTGTGCTCACTGTGCAAGTGCCAAATTTCTGATGCATACATACATGCAAAAATTGCTGCTAACCTGTGAAATGCACTTGACTTAAACCCTGGGCCCAATGTCATGGCTCTGCTTACCGCCGAATTCTGCGCTTACGATCGCGATTCCCCGCTTACGTGCAAGCGCCGAATTTCTGTGCTAGCCTTCTAAGCATAGAATGCCTAGTAAGGTGAAGTACGCACGCGCAGAAGCCAAAATTCGCCGCTAACCTGTGAAATACGATTGCCGTAAGCACAGAATTCCCTGCTTCCGCAAGTGCTGATTCTGTGCTTACGGTAAGCAGAGCCATGAAATTGGGCCCTGATTCTTTGCTTATTGTAAGCAGATGCATGAATTGGGCGCCTGTCTTTACTCCACTTGGCACTGGTCTATGTTTTAAAGTTGTATTCAATTCAATTTAATTGTTTTATTGTCACACATATATATACATATTCACTTCTGTACCTGAGGATAAAGCAATGCAGAGGTTTGGATGTAGCTATGGGAGCAATAAATTAGCTAATTGCACAAATGGACTGTGCAAGTCTTGCGTTTACTCGATGTACTTGGGACCAAAGAGGTCACAAAAAATGTCTATAGGTGCGATTTTTACCACTCCTCTGGTGTTTCAACCAGAATTCTGCATTTCTAGAATTCCTGAAAAAGTGTCTGCAACCTTGCAAACTTTGAAGTGGTATTATCCGCTATTGGATGCCATGCCATATAATAGTTTGATTCTTGCTTTGACTTGATAGGAGTTGAAGACTTACACAACGATGGAAGAGATTGAAGGATTCATGTTGAAACATGGAGAGAAGATTATTGATTCACTTGGAGCTGAGGTAGACAGGATAGAAAAGGAAATCAAGGTAATTATAGTTCTATTATTTCTACTGCATGTATTGATGATAATTACTGAGAGTTTTTTTATTGTTGATATCTGTAGACAACTTTTTATTCCAGGAATATTTGAAATGTTATTAGCATGGTTTCCCTTGTAGTCAATAGACGATGTGACCTATGTTTACATTTAAACCGCCCTCTGTTGACAAAACACTGTATACGTCATGTTTCGCTGGGCAAAAAGACGCGTAGTCGTGGTAAGATTGCATACACTTTCTAGCTGGCTGCCAAAACACAAAGGTTTTGCCCGGCGGTATGCGCGCGAATCATGTTATGGTTTTCGAGTGACGTCAGAGGTCACATCGTCTATAGAAGGGGCTGCTTACCTGAAGCAAGTATACTGTTTGAAACGTCGAGACCAGACCAACTATTTTCAGAGCCAACACTACTCCCAATAGAGGACCAGATTTAGACATTTTTTCATGTCGAGTCACACAAATTGCAAAAGTTTGTTTTATTGTTGATTCTTGTTTATTGGGTGGTTATTGATGACATATCCAAAATCAGACATGAGTTTCAAGCCAGAAGTGACCTAATTTGCATATTTAAATTAGGTGGTAATTAGCAATCTTTAAAGTCAATTATCTCTAAAACTATTCATTTTATGGACAAGTTTTGTGTTAGAGGTGAATAGAAACCCGACCCTGAGAATCTAAAAAACATATTTGTATTCTCGATTGACCCTTTACAAATAACTAGGTCAAAGGTCAAGAGGTTAAACATGGTTTAATTGGTTTTCTCCACTCAAATGCATTTACATGGCATATCATGACAGTGTAATAAATACCATGAACAAATTCTTCGGGTTGAATGATTCCCCCTGTACCAATTGACTTTTATCAATGACATTCAATGAAATAAAACTCACTCAAATGACCTCTCTAACCAGCTAGGTCAAAGGTAAAGTTGTCAACTTCATGTATTTCAACAATTGACCTGAGCTGGATTGTTGTCCCTTTTCTCTTGTAGCAAACCTTTAACATCCCCGCCTCCCCACTGTTGCCTCCTCTTGCCCCCCCCCACTCTTTGTTGCCTATAACGGTTGTTGCCTCCCCAGTTGTTTGGTCCTAAGTTGTTGCCTCCCCATGTTTGCCTCTCCCCCCCCCCCCCCCCCCCCCCCCCCCCGCCTCCCCAGTTGTTGTCTCCCCTGTTGTTGCCTCCCGTTGCCAACACTGTTGTTGCCTCCCCTATTTTTGTCTCATCTGATTGTCTCCGTTGTTGCCTCCCCTGTTGTTGACTCCCCTGATGTTGCCTCCTCTGATGTTGCCTTGCCTGTTGTAGTCTCTCCTGCTGTTGCCTCCCTTGCTGTTTTCTCCCCTGATTGTCTCCCCTGTTGTTGCTTCCCGTTATGTTGCCTACCCTGTTGTTGCCTCCCCTGCTTTGGCCCCCTGGTTGTTGCCTCCCCTGTTGTTGCCTCCCCTAGTTTTGCTTCCTCTGATTGTCTCTCATGATGTTGCCCCTCCCACGCCCCCCCCTTGTTGTTGCATCACCTGATGTTGCCTCCCCATGTGTCCTCCTCCATGTTGCCTCCCCAGGTAGTACCTCCTCAGGTATTGCTTCCCCTGCTGGTTCATCCTTCTCTGGTGCCTCCCGTTGTTACCTCCCAACCTGTGCCTCCCTAGTTGTTGCCCCCTGTTGTTGCCAGCCTGTTGTTGCCTCCCTGTTGTTGCCTCTCTGTTGTTGACTCCCAATGTTGCCTCCTCAGCTGGTACCTTCTCAGGTGCCCCCCCCCCCTGGATCCTCCCAACTTGTGCCTCCCTCGTTGTTGCCTCTTCCGATTGTCTCCCCTGAAGTTGCCTCCCGTTGCCTACCATGTTGTTGCCTCCCCTATTTTTGCCTCCCCTGATGTCTCCCCTGTTGTTGCCTCCCGTTGGCTACACCCTGTTGGTGCCTCCCCTATTTTTTCCTCCTCTGCTTTGGCCCCTTGTTGTTGCCTCCCCTGATGTTGCCTCCCAACGTGTCCTCCCCCATGTTGCCTCCCCAGCTGGTACCTCGTCAGGTATGGCTTCCCCCGCTGGTTCATCCTCCTCTAGTGCCTCTCGTTGTTACCTTCCCAGGTGGTACCTTCTCAAGTGTCCCCCCCCCCCCCCCCCCGCTGGTTCCTCCCAAACTTGTGTCTCCCTTGCTGCTGACTCTATCGTTTAGAGCACTGTTAACTATAGTTGTTCTGCGGTCGTCTTCTTCACAAGAATTGTATCATGTAGAGCACCATCCGCTATACGCCTTCCCACTGAGCATAATAGGTGACCGTATTTTTACCAGCATAGGTCCTCTCTGCCGTCAATGGTTATTTTGCTATACTTTGGAAACTACCTTGGAGGTTATTAGAGGCTCACGCCCCGGTGTTTGCTTGACGTCCTTATGTAGTTTAGCTTTATCATAGAACAGACAAAGCCTTTTCTCCTACAACCTGAGTTTCATGACATACCAAACATAAAATCGAGTACTTTGGCAAATTTTCTGATACACTCATGCGGATACTAAACCGCAATGAAATTAGCTATGCTGTTTAGGGCACATCGCAACTAAGTGGTCTTTATACATTTGCTGACACATTGACCTTTGACCTAGATGATGACTATTATAGGTCATTTGGGACAGGGTGGAATCATTCAACCTGAAGAATTAATTAATTATTTGTTACACTGTTATGGTACCACGTACAATGCATTTGAGTGGAGAAAACCAATTAAACGCATGTTTAACCCCTTACAAATATGTTTTTTAGATTCTCAAGGTCAGGTTTCTATTCACTTCTAACACAAACCTTGTCCATAAAATGAATAGTTTTAGAGATAATTGACCTTAAAGATTGCTAATTACCACCTAATTTAAATATGCAAATTAGGTCACTTCTGGCTTGAAACTCTTGTCCAATTTTGGATATGTTATCAATAACCACCCAATAAACAAGAATCAACAATAAAACAAACTTTTGCAATTTGTGTGACTCAAAAGTCTAAATCTGGTCCTCTACAATCGAAATTTACACTTGGTTCTACTGGCAAGTTCACTAGTTAAATGAGTTACTTCTTAAGTTCCACAATGCAAAGCTTCAAACATCACTTAAACCTTTTGGTTGCATGCACAGTCTAGCACATGGTGAAGTGTACAAAACATTTTGTAGTCGGGGCATGAGACATGAAATTGAAAACTCATGAAAAATACCAAGTTACCCAATTTCACTGTTTCATAAAATGTTTTATATTTTGTTTGTATCCTAGACATTGAACCCAGAGGTGCGACATGTTGACTTGGAGATCTTATGAGGTGTGGAATTAGAGTCTGCTGTAATATTGATTGATGTGCAATACATTCTTAAAGGGATAGAGAGACGAAGGGTAGGGGCATCAGGGTTGGTAAATGGATTATTGTTGGCTGGAACCATTATAGGAACCACTGTAAGAACCACTGCAGAAACTACATCAGGAACCATTATATGAACCACTGCAGGAACCACTGCAGGAACTACATCAGGAACCATTATAGGAACCACTGCAGGAACCACTGCAGGAACTACATCAGGAACCATTATATGAACCACTGCAGGAACCACTGCAGGAACTACATCAGGAACCATTATATGAACCACTGCAGGAACCACTGCAGGAACTACATCAGGAACCATTATATGAACCACTGCAGGAACCACTGCAGGAACTACATCAGGAACCACTGCAGGAACCACTGCAGGAACTACATCAGGAACCATTATATGAACCACTGCAGGAACCACTGCAGGAACTACATCAGGAACCACTGCAGGAACCACTGCAGGAACTACATCAGGAACCATTATATGAACCACTGCAGGAACCACTGCAGGAACTACATCAGGAACCATTATATGAACCACTGCAGGAACCACTGCAGGAACTACATCAGGAACCACTGCAGGAACCACTGCAGGAACTACATCAGGAACCATTATATGAACCACTGCAGGAACCACTGCAGGAACTACATCAGGAACCATTATATGAACCACTGCAGGAACCACTGCAGGAACTACATCAGGAACCATTATATGAACCACTGCAGGAACCACTGCAGGAACCACTGCAGGAACTACATCAGGAACCATTATATGAAGCACTGCAGGAACCACTGCAGGAACTATTATAGGAACTATTGCAGGAACCACTGCAGGAACCACATTATATGAACCACTGCAGGAACCACTGCAGGAACCACTGCAGGAACTACATCAGGAACTACATCAGGAACCATTATATGAACCACTGCAGGAACCACTGCAGGAACTATTATAGGAACTATTGCAGTAACCCCTGCAGGAACCACTACAAGAACATTGTGTACTGTACTGTATTAGATGCATTCACCACATGATATCCTATTGCAGGCTGGCATTGTACATCTAACATTTAAAACCACAGCGGATGATATTGAATGGTCAGACAGTAGGAGAGTTGACTGTGAACTGTGTTAGATGCATTCACCACATGGTATCATATTGCAGGCTGGCATAGTACATCTAACATTTAAAACCACAGTGGATGATATTGAATGGTTAGACAGTAGGAGGGTTGACTGTGTACTGTGTAGATGCATCACCACATGATATCCTATTGCAGGCTGGCATAGTACATCTAACATTTAAAACCACAGTGGATGATATTGAATGGTTAGACAGTAGGAGGGTTGACTGTGTACTGTGTAGATGCATTCACCACATGGTATCATATTGCAGCATGACATAGTACATCTTACATTTTAAACTACAGTGGATGATATTGAATGGTCAGACAGTAGGAGGGTTGACTGTGTACTGTGTAGATGCATCACCACATGATATCATATTGCAGCATGACATAGTACATCTTACATTTTAAACCACAGTGGACGATATTGAATGGTTAGACAGTAGGAGGGTTGACTGTGTACTGTGTAGATGCATTCACCACATGGTATCATATTGCAGCCTGGCATAGTTCACAACCTTAGTGGATAAAATTGAATGGTCAGACAGTGGGAGAGTTTTAATGCAAATTGTTTGTATAATTGTTCAAATATTGTGTAAAAACAACTCTTAGTCAATATTATAAGTCACAACTGCATGAACAATCAAATGAAACATTTAAATATAAACAATTAACTAAAATTAAAGAAGACCAACCAAATTGTGGGTACCTTATTTGTGGAAATTGAATAATTATTGATTTTGTGGTATTGTTAAAACCATGACCCTGTCATACATGCATGTGTGTAGTTATATTCCAGTATGGTCATACTACGGCTGTCCTCCTCAAAGGTCGATGCAACTTGACCAAACGCCTTCTGTTTTAGAAAATAGATCTCTTGTTTATAAAGCGAAGTTGTCTGGTTAATTGGGCGGGCTGGCTTAGACTCAAAAGAGAGTGGAGTCAACACAAATATTAGCAAGCAGGAAGACAGTTCTGGTTGTTATCATTTTATAAACTCCAATAGCTTAACAGCTGGTCTCTTATTAACTCTCTTATGTATATCAACTCAAGCATATGTAAACGTGTGCACTTTCCCCCCCAACTTGATTGTGCAGCGCCTCTCATTGTCATGCGACTTGCTGCTGCAGTACAACTTGCTACAGCAGCATGACTTGCTGCTGAAGCATGACTTGCTGCTGCAGTACAATTGCTACAGCAGCA
This sequence comes from Asterias rubens, assembly GCF_902459465.1. NCBI lineage: Eukaryota > Metazoa > Echinodermata > Asteroidea > Forcipulatida > Asteriidae > Asterias > Asterias rubens. The sequence continues at coordinate 572,799 of NC_047062.1, forward strand.
TGACTTGCTGCTGCAGTACAACTTGCTACAGCAGCATGACTTGCTGCTGCAGTACAACTTGCTACAGCAGCATGACTTGCTGCTGCAGTACAACTTGCTACAGCAGCATGACTTGCTGCTGCAGTACAACTTGCTACAGCAGCATGACTTGCTACAGCAGCATGACTTGCTGCTGCAGTACAACTTGCTACAGCAGCATGACTTGCTGCTGCAGTACAACTTGCTACAGCTGCTGCAGTACAACTTGCTACAGCAGCATGACTTGCTGCTGCAGTACAACTTGCTACAGCAGCATGACTTGCTGCTGAAGCATGATTTGCTGCTTTGCTACGGAAAAGCTACTACCACTATACTGCCGGCACTTGCAAAACAATGTATTAGTACTTAAGAAGGTATACATCTATGAGAATATATATTGTGTAGGTATTCCGCATCGAACCTGGAAATCTTTTCAGTGTTTCTGTAATACCTTTAAGTGATTGTTAGCCATGTACACTTTAAGTAAAATATTGTTAAAAGTGTGTATAGAGTCCGGAGGTTAACAAGCTGGTCTGAAAGCTAATGATATAGTCCTCAATGGCAATCTAAGTCGCCCAAGAAATCTTAGTAACAAAGATAACGAAATATTGAAATAAATAAAGACCACAGAAGAGAAAAGGAGATCTCTTTGGTTGAGCTGCAAAGATACCCAGTCTCTCCCTCTGCTTACTGTTCCCCTTCCCAACAACCTTCAGTTTTCTGCACGGCTTAGGAACTATAAGAAGCAATGCAGAAACAAACAGCGTGACTTATAAACGGATTTTACTTTGTGATAAAAATACTTTGCAATTGTATATTGTACTTAACTTGTTTGATAACAGTTAGGCTACCGGTAATGTCAATGTGACCCAAGTATTTAGCTGTCTTCCACCCTGTACAGACTATAGCAAGCCATGGGTGTGTGGCTTTTACCAAAGCATAGGGCCCTCAAATGGCTGTAAGAGTTGACCCACTACCATAACACGAAAAGGTAACGGCTTGACAACTGTCATTCTTTCCATGTTAACAAACATCTGCCATTGTATGTTGGACAGAAAGCTGTAGTCTCTACAGGTACATATATTCAACAACTGAAATAGATAGCAGCTGGTGTTACTATTGATTCTTTCTTGTAAATAATGGTGTTCTGTTATGGTTTGTCAATAAATTCTGTATTTAATACAGTTATGCAACAAACATTATGGAGCATTTCAGTTCATTTAAATTTATCCTGTTTAAGTTATGGTTTGCGCTTATCTGGTTATTAGTGTCTGACTGGTGGTTGCGAATGGGAAGGTGGAGTTATTTGAAGAAAAAAAAAGAGTTATTTTTATACGGTATAAATGTACCAAAGTTTAAATATAAAAAATCTCATCGCATTCTCGGCCTCCTGCGCAGGGCACTTTTACCATGTACAACAGAGGCCAATAAAAAACCTTTAAAGCTCTTGTTAAACCCCAACTAGACTAAGCATGTGAGGCATGGAATCCCTTTAAAGCTCTTGTTAAACCCCAACTAGACTAAGCATGTGAGGCATGGAATCCCTTTAAAGCTCTTGTTAAACCCCAACTAGACTAAGCATGTGAGGCATGGAATCCCTTTAAAGCTCTTGTTAAACCCCAACTAGACTAAGCATGTGAGGCATGGAATCCCTTTAAAGCTCTTGTTAAACCCCAACTAGACTAAGCATGTGAGGCATGGAATCCATCAACCATCACTGATATAAACCGGCATCTTGAACAGGTCCAGCGGCACGGAGCACGGTTTGCCTGTGCTAAATACCAGATGGCTATTATTCAGCCACCAACCTCCCGGTCGTTGAGACATGATCACTACCTAAAATATGGCATGCCCTCTGTCTCCCTGGACTGCTACAAATATTCATTCTACCCTCGTACCATCAGGATCTGGTATAGATTATCTTCTACTGTCGTCAGTGCACCCTCCATCTAAGCATTTAGGCTTGCAGCCCTTCCAGAGATCTGGGTAATGGGCCTGCAAGTGTCCGACAGATTCCTCTAGTTTCTCCCTCCAATGCACAGTGTATATAATGTTCATTTTGTCTTGTCCTACACTTTTATTACTGGTCACAGCGTCATGCACAGCACATATCCCAGTTTAGCTCTTACCAGCTTTAAGTGTAAAGGGATTACTCCATCAAGTATCAAGTATCTTACTTAGTATAGCCATGGAGGTAGAAATAAAATAATTTTGTTCCCCATTTAGTGGGTCCATGTGCCTGTTTGGGGTTTCCCTTTTGCAAAACATCTTGATAAAGGTAATAAACTAATCTACATGTAAATACAATTTATTTTTATTTTTAAACAAAATTTAAAGTGTTTGTATTCCTAAATAGTTGCATGACATTTGGTGGGGGCGGGGCTGGAAAGTAACCTTGGATGGGTTATTAGTCGGGTGCTTTGCTTTTGGTATCGAAAACAAAATAATAACCGGCCGGATGTCCGTGTGCTGTATTGGCTTTACATAAGAATCGATACTCAAAGTAAGTCTGGTACCGAGAATAACGAGAGATCGTGTGATATTCGTGAATCTGTGCATTGTTTACTGTATGCAGCATATCGTGTGTTCGTGATGCTCTTGTTTGATGCTGATTTCATCGCTTTATATCAACAAGAAAACACACTTCTTCTTCGTTTTGGAGAACTATGGAAGTGTGAAATCTATTTACAAAACTGTATACGGTAAGATGAGCTAAATTTAAGGAAAAGTTTCCGTATGTCGCCACCACTTTTTCAATTGATTTGAAATATAGTATAATTAGTATCTAATTTACCTCAAAATGAGATATCCCTTGTTGTAAAAATGAGTGAAAAAGTGGTGGCGCGAAACGGAAAGTTATCCCTTCTTCTTTTTCTTCCTTGAAAAGTGCAGCCTTCAATTATTGAAGATGTACGCACTGCGTGTGAGCGCATGCATTGACTTAGGGCATCTTCTTTATTATGTGGACCATTTGTAAGTCTGAAATTCGGACCCTGATATTTAGTGAAAGCTATTTTGTTTATTTATACATTGTAATAAACTAAGAGTAAGAGGTACCTAGCAAGATATTATACACAATTTTGACAGCCCATGCCTTTCAAATAAATCAAGGTAGAAGATTTCGAGTTCCTGACATCAGCATTTTTGACAGACCTCAACAACCTGTTAGATAATTGAGGTATTTAAATGATCAAAACTTCATATTTGCAGGGCATTTATTTAAGTTTTGAATGCGCAGGTGGTGGGGGATGTTGACAAGTAATTTAACAGCAAAAAGACAATCAAAGTCGGACAATAAAAAAAATAAAAATAAAAAAAACAGTAATTTTCCGTGCGTCTTTTTTTTTCCGTCAAAAATATCAACAATAAGAAACACGTGAGTTAACCAATTTTTAAGACATTCAATAAGTTCGAAAAAATACAAAGAAAACACGTTTAAATAATGGTTATTTTGTTACAATGATTGCTGCGATACCTGGTCAACTATCAGAGTAATCAGTTTTTCAAATCTCCAGCGATGTAATTTTTCCTTGTCTACCATTTACTTCCGCGCGACGTTCATGAATTTTCTGATCGGCCTGTAAGTTGACCTTTGACACGAGACGTACCCCCTCAAACGTCTGCTTGTAGTCAGGCACCCTCAGTGTTTTTACGGAACGCGATCAGCACATGTTTTTCTGCGCGATCTTATACTCGGGCAAAATAATTCTGTCAAGAAAATGACGTTGGCATTTACTGCCGTTCGACAATCCATCGGACAGCTCCACACGAAAAACCAAAACATCTTTCAGATGATTTACAACAGAAATACTTTCTTCAGAACGCTAGTTTTTGGAAACTAAATCAACTTCCGTTCAGGTACGTTTGATGTGGATTGTGCAGATAATAAAGTCTGGAACGTCATTTTGCAATTAAGTCCGTCTATTTTCTGGAACGTCATGCAAATCTGTCATTTTTTGGCGATCGTCACTTAAAATCTGTTCAAAATTACTGACGTTTTTTACCTAAAAAAATAAATGTGGACGCTTGAGTTTTTATTTTTGATAGATATTAGGTATGAGAGGCTGCAATAATCAGCGAAATTACAGTAGTCTTGTGCCAGAAAAAAAATAATTACAGACAATATTTGCTTTGTTTTTCTGTCAACCTTATGCCCTCCTCTGTCGGGCTTATATTTTCTGTGTTTGGTGTTTTGTTGATTTTTTTACTGATTTTATTTGAAAGTACATCTGTTGGACCTCATTATAGTAAACAATGAAGTACCTAGTGATTTACTTAAGCTAGTTTTGAATTAATAAAAAAATAACCACAGGTTTGACTGCTGCAGACTCTACACTTTTAAAATGAACACAACACATTTAAAATTAACTGCTCTATCCTTATATGAACATTTTAATAAACCTTAATACGTATACAATTATTTGAAATATCTGAAAAGGTCAAAAATAATTTTTTGAAAAATGACATTTGAGGTTGTAAAATGGTCCATATTTCAAAGAAGATGCAACAAGCCAACAGGAATTTGAATCAGGTGCAGATAGAATTATGTACAGGTGCGAGTAAAAAGGCTGGAGATGGGGTTACTTCAGTCGTGGGTCCCTTAACACCAGCTTAAAGGCGTCAAGGGACGGTTACGGGCTGGCGTACACTGAACTGAAGACCTGGTATGTGGGATTGTGAATCTAGAGCCATGACCTCTTGTTTATGAGGTTGACTGTGTCAGATGGGTGCTCAAGGGGATGCCGACCAAGTTGAATCTTATTTTGTACATCATTTGAAGGCGACTTTGGTGACGACGTTCCTGTAGAGAAGGCCACTCGAGGTGATCTAGCATGACGGTAATGTTGGGCGCTATCGGTCAATCTGCGCGATCAACTGATCGCGCTGCGCTATCGACCGATCGCGCTGCGCTGTAGAATAAGCTTGGGCGATATCACGATATTATCGAACATCGCGATATTAATTTGGAAACGATTTCGATATCGGATGGATTTGGTTTTAATCGAAATATCGATATATCGCGATAATCGCGATATATTGCTAGCTGTATTTGCTAGCTGAGACATCTTGCACCCCCTAGGTTTGGAGTAAAACCAGAAGAATAGGTCATTAGAACACCTCTCTTATGCTATGACCGCTCTTCTACAACTTTCACTTGGAGTTTGAAGACTGATGATGTCAAATTTAACTAATCGACAATCGGTCGATCGCGCAACATTCCTGCACGATCGGTCGATCGCGCAAAACTTTTCCTGCACGATCGGTCGATCGCGCAAAGCCTTTCCTGCACGATCGGCTGATCACGGAAAAAATACTCGCAGCGCGATCGGTCAATCGCGCAAAAATGTTCATTGCGCGATCGACCGATTGTTGGGCGATCGACCGATTGCTGCGCGACCAAATTGATCTTTCAATAGCGCAGTGCGATCGGTTGATCGCGCAGATTGACCGATTGTGCCCAACAGTAACACTGCTTGTTCTTCTATAATCTCCAATGACAAAACAAGCGTAGCTTCATTGGACTTGCTCTAGCTTCAATCTTGATGTTACGTTGCGTGTTGGGATCCCTTGAAGTTGACTGCTGGTCGAATAAAGGTGGTATAGACAGCTTCTTTAGTTTTGTGGCTGCTGTGGCTAATAGGAGAAGAAGCCCCTGGTGCAAGTGGCTTTTTTTGTGATGTTGTCAACATGGGTGTTGAAGCTTAGCCTCGGATCAAGGTGGCTCTGACTACTTGGCACTTTGTTGCATTGAAGCGCATCAGCCATTTCATTTCCCAGTCTTGGAGGGCATCGATATCCTTATGAAGGCTGACGGATTGTAGAGATGTGTCTGTAAACAACACTGTTGTCTTGGAATAGCCTGGACGTAGTTGTTGAGCTTGAGAGACAGTCAGGCAGGTCATTAATGTACACTAGAAAGAGTAGAGTGTCGAGTACGCTGCCTTGTGGGACTCCGGATGTGACGCTAGTGGAGGAAGTCTGTGATCCATTCCAGTGTCATACCTCTGACACCGTAATGATGGACTTTGTCGAACGCCTTCTCATAATCCAGCAGTACCACAACGATTTGCGAACGATTTGCGACTTGGTGTCCAACCCCTTAGCGAGGTTGTCTAGCGTGCAGATGTTTCACAGGATCGATGTTTCCAAAAACCATGCTGAGCATTAGACAGGATCTTGTTGTCGGCAAGGTTGGATCACAGCACAATGGATGATATGCTCGCACAGTTTACACAGCACTGATGTTAGGGAGATGGGTCTATAGTTAGCTGCGTCGCACCGGCTTCCCTTTTTGAATAGGGGGACGACATGGGCTCTCTTCGATAAGGATGGTACCTTCCGTTGATTTATTGAGGCCTGGCAGATTAGGCTTACTGCAGGAGCAATCTTATGGGCATGCAGCAAAAGCTTGTACAAGGATTGAAATTTGCGTAGAGTATCTGGTATGCAGCCAGAGGGTTAAACCTGCATGCACAAATTTAGATCAGGCCATCAAGTTTGCGTGCTCAGCAAAGGCTGAAGTTTATGCGAGAATTGAAGTTTGCGCCCAACAATACTACTGAATTAGATGCATTGTTTCTAATAAACAAATCAGGCAAATTTAGGAATGTTCACATAGAAAAAGTTTTGATCAGGGTGTTTATTTTGACAGCGGCTCCAGGAGGAGTCAAAGAGCTTGTGACATTTGCTCTATTTATTTTACTCACAATGCAGAAGATTGTGAATTTTATGATATCAATTGAAATAAAGATATTTTGTTCACAAACAATTCCTTATATGTTTATTTTTTGCAGTCTGGTTAACTGGTTACCATTCTACACTGAGATGTTAGAATGTTTTGAACTACGACAAATGTTGTGGTAACCAACCATCTGGTCATTATGGATTCATCACACGAAATGGACGGCCATCGATGCAGCACAGAGAACCTAAGACCACAGAAGCTGCTCCAAACAAAAGTCTGGTCTAATATCTTACTTTACAAATGTTTTTTTCAGTTAGTTGTTTTAGTTACTTTCATTTGCCTTTCAATAGTCAGTGGGAGAGATGTCCAACCCCAACATGAACATTACACACCAGATTACAAAAATTATCACAATTTGTCACAGATAGCAACTCAACTTCATGACCTTGTCGCTAAAAATCCAAACTACATTAAATTAGACTTGAAATACACGTCACGTATCGGCAATCCGCAATATATCCTTCATCTTTCAAATTTCTCTAACTCAAGAACAGCGAGTGGATTAGTTGGTCTAGCCGCAGCAAAACCAAAGATACTTTTATCCTACGGTGAACACGCCCGCGAGTTCTTCCCAGTAGAGAGCTTGTTTCATCTTCTACGCAATATAACCGGTGGGTTGAGGGCGTTGCATGGCTCACCAGCCGAGAGTTTCTCTCGTATGATTCTCACAAGGTTTGATATTTATATTATCGCCATGGCAAACCCAGATGGGAGGCAATATGTGGAGAGGAATAAGAACTATTGCTGGAGAGGGACCAGTGTTGGAGTCGATTTAAATCGGAACTTTGATTGGAGTTTTGGAGGAGTAGGAAGTTCTGGTGACCCTAAAGATGAAGAGTACAGAGGGGAATTTGCTCACTCCGGTAAGACATCTATTGCATACATTATTAACCCTAACCACAACAAATGATCCTAGTGCATGTTGTGGCTAAGCTGAACAAATTTATAACCCGCATATTGTCTAATCATTATGACCATCCACTTAGCCAGTTTGCATATTGATATAATGTTTTAAAATGCATCTACACAGTACACAGTCAACTCTCCTAGTTTCTGACCATTCCATATCCTTCAATGTGTTTTGAATGATAGATTCACTATGCCAATCTGTAATGTGAAATTGCATTGAATGTACTACACAGTACACAGTCAACCCTCCTACTGTCTGTCCATTAAATCTCATCTACTGTGGTAACAATACATAAACTATGCCAGCCTGCAATATGATGAAGTTGTGAATAAAGCCACACACGTACACAGTTACTTCGGTACACAGTTGTGCCACAATACACAACCAATGCAGTGAGTTGAATGGTTTCAAATGATTGGTTTACTCTCTGGAAAATGTTACCAAAAGTAGGAGGGTTAAAGGGACATGTTGCTTTGGATCGGTCAAGTTGGTCTTGAAACATTTTGTTATGAAATGTATTGGGTTAGAAAGATGTTTTGAAAGTGGAATTAATGATCCACACAAACATGCCTCGAAACTGCGTGGTTTTAATTTTACTTTGATAACTAACACAGTTGGCTATTTTATGGAATCAAAACCTGGACTTCAGAAATGGCATGCCGTGTTAGTCACGACGCATCAGGAAAACCATGACATTTTGCATATTTGTGTGGAACGCTGTCAGAAACAACTATTTTGTGAAGATTTTACTTTGATGTTGACATTTTTGTTATTGTTGTACGTTTCAGAGCCAGAGTGTGGAGTATACCTTGACCTAACAGCAACTCATATATTTGATGCCTTCGTATCTCTACATTCAGGAATCAAGCAAATCTATTTGCCCTTCGCTGGTAAGTGGAGATCAATCATTGGTCAAAGGTACCCATGTGATGCATAAAACTTAATGAAATAGAATTTGTTGGAAGCTTTAATTATGTATTACTTCACCAACATCAAAGAAGTTTTTAAAAGGTTCAGTGAAATGATGAACTGGTTATTAAATCAATACACATCAAAACAACAAGCGGAAAAAAAATACAACCACTCACCTGTTAAGGTTTTTTCTGGAAAATCTTTTGCCTACATCTAAGAACATCAAACAAAATAATGAAACTTGTATCTTTACATTTAAATTGCAGACTCCAAGTCCAAGAAAGCCAAAGCCAAGCCGGTAAACATAGATGAGCAAATGGACTTAGCTAAGAAGATGGCTGCGGCTACTCATAACTCATTTTCTTATGGTGTTGGCTACAATATCAATGACTACCCTGCTGATGGGGCTGTCTTTGACTACATGGCTGGTGTAAAAAAAGTAAGAACTTTGATCACTTATTGAGAATGTTACTGGACCTAGCAGAGGAAGATGGGTTCTTTAAACGCTCCTACTCTTGGTATAAAACAGTGACCAACAATTTGAAACCAGTAATAAGGACCTAGGCTGGGAAAGTGAGAAGGTGGGCCAGGGTAACCTTGGGTTAAAAGCACTGATGCTGCAAGACGGCTCTACACCAACCACTATTTTGTGATATGCAGCGCTGGATCATTTGCAGCAAGTTGTTGCCGCTTGACTGTGGACATTGTGTTACATACACCACACCAGGTGTTCTGTGGTAATTTCACTCAATATGTACAAATCTTTTATATTATTGTACTTTGTTGTTTCAGATTCCTTTTTCCCTCGCCATTGAGCTTTGGGGTGAGGGAAATACAAAGAATGGAAAGTGCTTTGACCTCTTCAACCCACCTCATCAGAACTTGCAGGTAATTAGTACTCATTTTGTTTCACATACATTAAAAGTTATCCACTGCCAAGTTTCAAGGGAATTGTAAATTAAATTATAGGTTCCATTGTAGATTCCAGCTGAATACAGTGTCTACTTTTTGAGAAATCAACGAAAATATGTCAAGGTATTTTCATCAAAAATGTTGATTGCCACATTTTGTGAGGTGAGGTAGGTACCAATCTCATCTCTGTCTGCAGCATTATTTAGCTGACACCACAGAATTTAAATGATCTCCAAAAATGTATAAGATTCAAAGTTTATGACATACTTTTATTGATTTCTAATCAACAGAGACAATTGAGTTATTGATTTCTAATCAACAGAGACAATTGAGTTATTGATTTCTAATCAACAGAGACAACTGAGTTATTGATTTCTAATCAACAGAGACAATTGAGAAACAAACAGATTTTAACAAGATGCTTACTACCGTTACAATCTTTAAAAAAACTTAAAAGCCTCTTTTGGGGGGCGGGGGGGGGGGGGGGTGGTTCGTAACCAAAGTTCAATCCTACCTTGAAAAAGAAACATACCAGCATCTACCAAACAAATAGTTTGAGGTAACCAAGAAAGAAATGATTGTACATGTATGTATCAATAGTTTTATTAGTGAAATAAGAACAATGAAGTAAGAACAAAATAAGTAAGTAAGAAATAAGTAGGTCTTTGGAAGGATTCCAACCCCCCTATAGTGACATATTAAGTTGAGTCAATTAATCTCTTTCAGAGATGGTAAAGGCCATTATTGCCAAAAGGCAATAGTTCTGTTTCAAATTTATTTCTCAAGAATTTTATACTGAACAAAATTCAAAATGAAATAATGTGTATACTCTGTCAATAGTATAATAACATGTCATGTCCACATACTATTTTGTCTTTGTAGAGTGCACTTGAGTCTGTGATGCCTATTTATGAGACATTATTCACATATCTTATACATTGGAAGGAGAAACAAGTACATAAGATGTTTCATCAAGATGAGGTAAGATCCTTTCACTATAGTTAGCTATCTAATGACCCTTGCATTAATATAGTTGAAAAATAAAAGGTTCTAGTTGAAAAGACATATGAAGTAGGATCTTATCTTTATATTTTATACATTGGTGACACTAGAAAGTATTTTTGGAGCATACCATACATTTATATAATATTTGATTTGGTATGATGCCTAATCACCATAGAAGTGAAATACCCAAACATGGTCTGAGAGAAAAGTCAAATGGTCCTCATTGGGATTGAACCCAAGACCCCTGACACTATTTGATCTGGTATCAAATATTGTGTATGTTACTTTGCCTTGTAGCGCATCCATCCAACGCCGAGAAAAAAATGTGGTTTTTAGGGGAAATGTAAGGGAGTAAACTGCTGTGCCTTAAAGCACAGTTGGTAGAGCATCTGCCCAGAGTGTCAGGGGTCTTGGGTTCATATCCCAATGAAGACCATTTGATTGTTCTCTCATCCCATGTTTGGTTTGATGTGACTCTGTAATAAGTTTTGTCACATAATTATTTATGTTCATACTATTTTTTGTCCCAAGGAGCCTGTGTTTGGTCTGCCTCTTGGTTATATCCTAGTTGGAATCACATTCTGTCTCTTCCTTCTGATGATGTGTCAACAATACAAGCCATATGGACTTAATTTCTATCAACGTAAGAGGGTCGTCAGTTTACGATCTTTGAGTTCATCTTTTGCAGCAGCAAGTGGAATTAAAATGACGTAACAGACGGAATGACACACTTAGGTTTTACATTCATTATTTGTTTGCTCTCCGAGTGTCTGTATTAAGCCCTTGCATTGTCCGCCATCGATGATTAAACTTGCATGAGGCTACCAGTGGCTGAGAGGCATGCACTTTTCCATTGTTTATTATCAAAGGTGGTGGTCAATGATGTCATGTGCAACCCTTCTATTAAACCAGATCTTTCTCCAGTTGAAAAGTCAACCATTCTTGACCCATCTGATGAAACTATGGCTGCTGTTTTTAACTGAGGCTATTCATTTAAACCCTATGGACTATTTAGAGGTTTGGTAAAGGTTCATTTTATTAATTGGAGGTTTGATGTCGTCTAACTCTTTGATGAGTTTTAGACATTTGAGAAACAGAATAAGCTTATGGAAGCTGTAGAGGTCGTGCTTGCAGCTTACTCGTCTGGCTTTGAACTATGTCACCTCTTTAGTTTGTACAGTTGAAGATGCTAGACCTTGTTCCAATTTGATGGCTCTGCTTAACGTGTAGTTTGGGGGATATCATCTAGTTATCACCATTCTGTGCTTACTGGGTTAGTGCAAAGTTTCTGTGTTATATGAAGTATGCACCAGCACAAGAAAAACATATACTTTTTTGGGGTTGATTAAAGAATTGACTAGAGTGGGGTTCGAACCAACGAGCTCCGGATTAAAATGCCGGCGCTCTACCAACTGAGCTACATGTATCTAGCCCTATCCTGGCAGTGTCCCTATTTTGTCAATATTTTTGTTCAGGGGTGCCAGTCAGAAGCCATTGAACAGTTAACTGCTGTATAGCCAGGGATCACACCCAAATTATGATACAACCTGGGAAGCGGCAGCCAGGGGATCACCTTAAGGGGATGCGACTTTTTGTTTCAGATATCAATATAAACCACAAGGGAAACTGACTAGGTAAATTTTGAAATGATTTTTGGGGTTGAACAAAGAATTGACTAGAGTGGGATTCGAACCAACGACCTCCGGTTTAACGTGCCGGCGCTCGACCAACTGAGCTATCTAGCCCTATGTTGGCAGTGTCCCTATTATGTCAATATCTTTGTTCAGGGGTGCCAGTCAGAAGCCATTGAACAGTTAACTGCCGTGTAGCCAGGGATCACACCCAAATTATGATACAACCTGGGAAGCAGCAGCCAGGGGATCACCTTAAGGGGATGCGACTTTTTGTTTCAGATATCAATACAAACCACAAGGGAAACTGACTGGGTAAATTTTGAAATGATTATTGGGGTTGAACAAAGAATTTACTAGATTTACTTATGTACATTACGGAACCCATTGCTAAAATACAAGATTCGAACTGCCTCTAGCTACCAGGCAATCTCGGTAGTCTAGTTGGTAAGACACTGCTCTAGAATTGCAAGGGCCGTGGGTTCGAACTGCCTCTAGCTACCAGGCAATCTTGATAGTCTAGTTGGTAAGACACTGCTCTAGAATTGCAAGGGCCGTGGGTTTGAATCCCATCCCAGTAATATGCCTGTATTTTCCTTTTCACAGAGCTCTGAAAAGTAGTGAGTAAACATGCCTAACACACATTGGTGTATGTTGGTAAAACCATAATGTTATTAGTACATCTGTCATTTCTCAAAAGGGAATTTCTGCACAAATGTAGAAAGACTGTTGGAAACAGTCATGAATACAGTGAGATGATCATTACTATAGCAACATAATATATGACCTCTTTGACCTCTATGGAATTCATGGGTTGGTAAGTAAAGGTGAGCAAAGGGCACATCACAGTAAGAATCAATTGGCATAAAGCAAACTATGTAAGAAACACAGCAGGATGTCTGGTCATGTAAGAATCAATTGGCACAAAGCAAACTATGTAAGAATCAATTGGCATAAAGCAAACTATGTAAGAATCAATTGGCATAAAGCAAACTATGTAAGAATCAATTGGCATAAAGCAAACTATGTAAGAAACAGCAGGATGTCTGGTCATGTAAGAATCAATTGGCATAAAGCAAACTATGTAAGAAACAATTGGCATAAAGCAAACTATGTAAGAAACACAGCAGGATGTCTGGTCATGTAAGAATCAATTGGCATAAAGCAAACTATGTAAGAAACACAGCAGGATGTCTGGTCATGTTTGTACTCTTTTAACAGGTGTCACATTGACATCCAAGTAATATACACGTACATGTATCCGGACACTACCATCGTGCTCACATGTTAAAAGTAACCAATTATTTTCAATTTCTGTATTTTGTAAAAGTTTTTTTAATTCCCTGTTTACAAACAGAGAGTTTATTACTTTTGATGTTATGATTTCAGCATCGAACTGTAAGTATTTAGAGAATTTAACATCTAAATTGGTCATATAAGTCTGTCATGTTTTCTGTAAAGCAACGATGTGTGGGATTTTGGTTTGCCAATGCAGGTAACTAGAATCAAGTAATTATGAGGTTAATGTTCTTGCTGAATTCCGACAATTAATTTTCCTTGTGTTATCCTGGTATAAAGATTTAAAAGTTAATTTCTACAACATTGACAAAGATTACACACTTGCATTGTCTTTATGCCACGTTAGCGATGGAGTGTGATCTGTGAAATTTTAAACATTAAGAGAATAGTTGTTTACCTTTTATATCAATGAGAGAAAACCAGGGAAAATGCAAAGTGTGATCTTTCTGAACATTGTACAAGCATTAACTTTCAAGTCGTGAACTAAAACAGATCATTGAGTCTGAAAATGCATGAGACTAATAACAGAAACTAGGTTTGGGTTTGTATTTCCGACATCTTTTTTTGACATGAAATGTAACTACAACTGTACATGTACTAATTCTAATGCCCGTCTTTACAACATGTGTATCTACACAAGGTACAGTGTTGTATAATTATGAACCAACAGTACATGTACATACCTTCATGATATTTGGCCTTGGGGGTTGCAAATAAGTATGTCAGGTTTCAACTCATGTTGCAGTTTCACACCCTCACATACAATGTGAGGAATGGCTAATTTCAAAATCTCCTTTTTTTTTCCCCATGTGCATTCTGTACCAATTCAAAGTTCTATCCTACGCACCATATTTGTTGTATTGTGTTTTGTTGGCGTTTTTCATACATGTACGTGCTTGGGTGCACCAATTTGGAACAATAGTTGCAAAGGTTTTCTCGCTCAGTGATTTTCAATGTGGAAAAGCTCCAAGGTAGCAGGGTATTATGTGTTGATAATGAAGTGCAAAGGAGTTTAGACCTGTGCAAAGGCTTTCATTTGAACACACAGGCAGTTTGAAGGACATGTTTTCAAGTGAACAACAACTGTCATACCTTTCTAACAGTTTATCCAACAGTTAGGCCACTTCTACGTATCATCAACAAAGTCAATGGAATGTTTGTGGTGAAGGACATGTACACAATTCTTATCAGAAAAGGTTCAAAAGTAACTTCCTCTGCAGAGGTGTAAAACAACCTTGAAGTTTTTGTTTTGTTGGCTTAGTGTGATTTACCTCTTGATTTGTAAATCTTTAAATTGGTACAGGGTTATATGCCTATTATTTTCAACTTCATTTGCCTTATTCACTTTTCAATATTTAAATTCTGTAGCAATCTCTACTTTAATTTGTCAAATTTTCAATTCGAGCTTTAACATATTGGGGATAAAATTACATGTTTTCAGTTAATATTTCACACAAAGTCTTACGCCAAATGCCAGCAAACAGATGCAAAGAATTGTTTACAAAGTTTTAAAAATGACTTTGTGCCCCAGTTGGATGTGTATGGGTTTAAAAATTAATATGCTGTATAATATTTAAAATATTTATTTGTAAGATAATTAAGTTGGTGTGGAGGTTTTCATTTATTTTGTCCTGGTGGTGTTGTGTATACACATGATGTTTGAAACAATGTGGTTGGATATTAAGCTAATAAATTCAAGTAGTTTACGTAATAAGAGGCTTTTCTATTGGCTTGGAGTTTATTCAATTAATATTGAGGTGAAAATGGAAGTAAATTTAGGTAAAGTAGATAAGGTAAATTAGGAAGAACTTCACAATTTGTAGGTAAAACATGTACCAGTGGAGCATTAAGTATTTCCCAACTCGTAATTTATAGTAAAATATGTAGGAACTGAAGTTGACACAAAATCGTGAGAGGAGTATAAGGTTGGGTTTTGATTTCAGAAGTTATTAAAATGTATTTAAATGTTTTAAAAAGTGATGTTGTTCATATATTAATTTTGTCCTTATTAAATTTATTATTTTATAGGCCATATTATCTCTATTATTCGTCGTTTGTCTAAAAGTTTGTATCGTTGTTTGGTCGTGAAAAAAAACCACCTTGGAAACCACAGGCACACTAAAAAAACTAAGAAAAATACGTTTGCAAATTTTGTTTTGTAAATTCACATCGTTTCCTTTTTAAGACAAATTTTCTTTACGAGTTGACCTGGCTTGTATTTTTATACAAGCCTTGAAAACAAAACAATATAGAGGAATTAGTGGGTACCACCTTGGCCATAGAAAACCAAACCCATATCAGACGTGATATCATGAAACGATCCAGACGTTCAAAGTTGGGTCAACTTTTTGTGGTGAACTTGAGTATTGTTCACACAGTGACAACCGAAGCCTTTTAATAACTACGTCACACAGAGCGCAAGGTCCCAAGTTTGGGGTTTAGTAAAGCGCGACCAACAAATTGCAATCCTTGATTGAAAAAAGGTCATAACTCTCGATGCATTCGCTTGTCACTTTTGATCGTCTGACGAGTTCAGAAAGTCAGAGTAGTATTTTAACGCAAAGTTACCCCCTGTCCAATATTTGCATAAGAGAGTGAACATAATGTAAACTATGCCAAGTTCATAACTTCAGGCTGGCGTCTTGTTAACAGACAATAGTTTTAAAAAAATCAAGTGTTGTTTTTTAATAAATAAAACTTTATTTGTTATTCCAACATAAAAACAATTTATTACATTATGCAAAATATGGACTCGTCCAGGTTTGGAATGACTCTCCTTAGAAAATAATAATTAAAAAACTTACGTTGTGAAAGTTTGTGTTTTCTTGCTCCTACCAGTAAACCGTTACAAATAAAGTTAAAGTTTAGTCCTGTTTTCAGAAATCATTATCATTTCGTTTGGAACACAAGCAGAATAAATAACGGATGTAGTTTGCATATGAGTTTCTGATTTAATAGAACGCAACTTTGTTCTTAAATTTATCTATGATGTAGGCCTTTGATTTCTTTACGAGTTGTTATGTATTTCTGAACAACCGAGAGCATAGATTTGTCCACTCTTCCTAAACAACGGCAAAGAAAGGCTAACGATAAATCCCTAATAACAATAACATGAACATAATTATTGGAGGATTATAATTATAAGTGATTTTACTTTCCCATTACACTTTTTATGATTGACCAAAAATCCCAACACGGTTGTTGTACTAGCATTTGTGTGAACATTGCATTATGCACGATATTTTGCTAAAATATTTCAGTGGTTTCAGTTTTTAGTCATGATTGAAAGTTTGTTCAACAAAATATGGAATGAGTAAACGGAATTCTCAAATAAAGGCAGCTATACAAATGCCCATGATAGTGTTTGGAAGTTGGTATTCCCGCCGTGAGTTCATAAACCAGTCGTCTGGGTTTTTGCAACCGAGAGTTTTTGCAACTTTAGCTATCGCACCTGATGATTTAGAGTTTTTCTCCCATTTGCGATCTTTTCCTGGGCACTCCAGCTTCTTATCCGTTCTTTCTCCAGCACAAGGAGTTCTTCTGGAGCAATCTGTAAGATGTCTGTGATGGTGCTAAGGAGACCCGATCGTTTATGTCTTACTAATGTGGTAGCATCCTTGGATAAGAGAAGACAGGCACGACAAGGTCTGCCGTTCGAATCCCGCCTAAAGCGTAACCTTGCCACGTTCATATACAGCAAGTTGTAGACATGAGATTGCAAAGACATTACCCACGTTATGTGCAGCCCCTCAGTGGTGGTGAAAAATGACCTGAAGATGCAGATAAGGAGATGGGTCTTCAGTTCGCATAGATGTGTATTGGGTGGAACTTGGATGTAGATCTTAACATACACAGTTGGGACATTCCTTGAAGCTACTGTAAGATACGTCTCAATATCTGACTCTATTCCGGGAGGGATCCACCTCAAAGGAGGTTTAACAGCGATGTAGTTATCGGGCCATTCAAACGACTCGTAAGATTCACTGTGTCTTAAAGTGTCTGCTTTCATCTTGATATTCTCCTTATGTTTCCCTCTAACATGTTTCCCTGTTCGTTTTAGAGTTTGTTTCAGGGTCTGTTTCGTGGTTTTACTGGGAGTGTCGTCGCAGTTTTCAGATCCCAGTATTCTTGGCCGATACTTTTGGTTCGGGGTCAAAGTAAAATGAACTTTTTTATTCTTGAGGATCTTTGGCATTCTGAGAGTTCCTGTCCTACTTCTCCTGTTGAGTCGACTTGGCACATCTTCCTTTTGTCTGCAGTTTCCGTTAATGTTCCCGTTAGGAAGTCTAGCCTCCATGAACTCTGTGCTAAGTGGGCTGGTGATGAAACTGCTTGACTCTGCATCCACTGAGCATCCATCTTCGGCGATGTTGTTGGAGAATCTCGTACAGGCACAGTTGTTGTGCTCAAAGTCCTGAATTAATACTGTTTCTATTACCTTTTCTTCATCTTCTTCAACCTCATCCTCATCCTCGCTGTCAACACATTCAATGATCACAAGACTTTCTGATGAGGTTGTTATAGCACACTGTCCTCTCATGTCACCCGATGTGCCCCGGTGTAGAGAACGGCTGGGCTTGGGGCTCGTTATGGGAACACTAGTGCAAGTATAGTCCGTACCGTCGGAGTTGTAGTGAAAGAAAGTTACCTCGCCGTGCTGGTCGTCTGTGGTCCTTTCTCTATGGTTGAAGGCTGGTGGTGGGTTATCTTCGGTTGACTCAGTTTCTTTAAGGAATGGATCACACTGGGAGAAATCGCTAGGCAAGTATGAACTCATGTCCTGTAGTTCCACGTCAGCCGGCTCCTTCTTGAAGCTAGCCAGTAAATGTTTAATCAGAGGGTGCCGAGACAGCCTGCTGCCCGCCATGACATGTTGCCCGTGAATGCCATGATTTACATCAATACATTTCTTCCTTCGTCGTTCCACTGAACCGGAACGGCCTGCAGTTTTGGCATTCTTCCCCTTGTTCAATGGTTTGTAGTCTTTAGTTTTGGAACTTGATACAGGCGCTACCAAATCCTCATTGACGGTGACAATAGGGGGCTTTGGGGAGCTCGTGCTTCTCTCGGGGCCAGCTTCATCTGAATATTGCCTCCAAATCGATGCCATAACACTGGGAACAAATAAAGCCGCTGAGGTGCCAGGACTTTTCTTATACCGCGGTTGCATTATTGTCGGCATATTACTCTCGCTAGTTGGGTTAAATACATCAAGGAGGACACTCTTAAGATGGCCAGACCATTGTTGAGATATTCCGACTGAAGGAATATTAAATCCCCAGTCTAATCCATCCGTCCATCCGGATGAGCCAATAGATGTACTTGATCCAGAGCTGTTGATGTGGTAAAAAGATTGAGGTTTCTGTAACTCTGGTATCAAATCCAAAACAGATGGACTCGAGCTGTAACAGTGGAAATCACTCGAAGTTGTCGATTGGTGACTTTCTTCAATAATGGCGTCTAATATCGGGTGGTTTGGATGGTTTATATTATTCTCGAGTTCCTGGCACTCCGGGGATGCTGTTCCCCAGCTCCCTGCCGCAATAAAGCCCACACACTGCGGGTCAGATTGCTCCCCAGCTTGACTCGTAACCTCATTCCTGGTGTCTTCGTGAGCTAACTCTGGGATGTGAGTGTGGATTGGTTGATGATCAAAGGTTGAATGGGGGTGTGTGTGGTAAATCGTTGCTGATGGGCTCAGCCAAGACGGTCCTACAAGATGTTGTCTGCTGTCACTGATTTTATAGATGACCCGTTTCTTTGTCCCAATACGTGGACGGTCGCTTGTAGTCATTACGATAGTAATTTCTGAATAAAATAAATAAACAAAGATCAAAATTTCAATCGCTTTATTCAAGCATGGAGGTATTCCTCCATGATTTAGGTAGCAAAATTGTAATGCATGTCAACATTATCCTTGGTTTAAATTCACCCCTCTGATGGTACGGGACTACTGCCCAACCTCAAGCCCCGAACTTAGACAGCTGGTGTTTTTATGATATTGCGACAATTTCTTTTTCTTTCAATTCACTGAAATTTTCTTTAAGAAACAGTTTTCGTTTTTTTGAAAAGCCCACCATGTTTGCTCATTTTTGTGTACGTCGCAAATAAAAAAGTATAACACAACTATTATAGGGACA
This sequence comes from Asterias rubens, assembly GCF_902459465.1. NCBI lineage: Eukaryota > Metazoa > Echinodermata > Asteroidea > Forcipulatida > Asteriidae > Asterias > Asterias rubens. Next base: position 592,371 of record NC_047062.1, read on the forward strand.
GTTAAGTTTACTCTGATGAAAACAATTTCAGATTGGAAAGAAGAAGCTTTTAGATAAAATGCACATTGTTACACTAGTTTTTTTTCTCCCAGCTCATGGGGGCCTACCGAAGATTTTGTCGGTTAACCTACTTCTTATTATAGTCCTAGCCTAACTATTTGTATATTTATCCCGAGTGGAGTTTGTGTTCAGTACCGAACAGATACAGATGACCAAGGCTACATTCAACGTCAAAATGTTGAAGTCTGCTTTGAAGTTAGTAAACAAATAGTACACGAGGACATGTCATGAAGCTCTTCAAGAAAAGCTAAGGGCTCAATCTCATGCAACGCTTCTTCACACAGTGATATGGATTATAACTGGAACAGCCTCCCAGCCCAAAGTGGTAAAACAGCCGGACAACCAATCACTTCAAAATAGCTTTGTGAGTCATGGATATGGGGTGTTAATGAAAAGGCATAAGCCTAGGCCCCTAAGCCTACACTAGTAAACAAAAATCCCAACTTCAAGTTTAGGTATAGTATAAATCAAAGTGTACTGTAAGTGTAAGTGGAACTTTAACAGAGTGCCCAAACGTGTCATAAAACAACAAAAACACATTTTAGTAAACACACATTCAAACAATTATTAAGATGTTTTATTTACTAAAATTAAATGCCATAACAAAACTAAATACACATGTAGTTCCTTTCTTGATTAGCTCAAATGGTGGTAGGCTGCCCTACTCTTGTTTTACACGTAGGCCTACCACTATTAGTATTAGGCCTAATGGAGGCATAGTCCTTTTCTCCAGAAAGGTGCACTTGCCACAACAAAGTTATAACTTTTAATCAAAGATATTACAACAAAGCAATAAATACTTACAAAATGTATGATCTGTTGTTATAAAAGATTCAACTGACTTGTTAAAATAATATTCCATTTTTCCCCCTTTTTTTTGCGCGGCAGCCTGTGGTCCTATAATAATTAGCGCGTGTTTTTTAAAGAATAGTTTAGGCGCTTTAATTTGTTGGAGGAATAAAACACACTCAAACAAACAAAGCATAGAGGTCACAAAGGTCAAATCCCACATGCGCGCAGCAGACACTTGGTAAAATCTGTGTGTTTTGCATGCAGAAATATGGCTACAAAAAGTGACGCGAGTGTTATAAAACAGGGCCAAAATGTCATTCTGAAGAAAGGGAAGAATCTCAGACTTTATCAAGTATGGAAGAAAAGGTAAGTTATCGTTAGTAAAACCTTAGTTGAATCATGAATTGATGAAACGTGTACTGTATCCTAGTCCTTAGTCTTACCAGTTTTCACGGTATTAATTATGCCTTTTTCTTTGCATTGCCATTGCCCCATTGGGAAAAAATAATGATGCGATATATCAACCGATCAACCTAATTATCTTAATTTGTTTATACTAAGTATGCAAACATAAATAAGAACTTGATGGACATTGAACTTTTCACACCACACACCGATCTTCAATGACTTTACTGGTCCCATTTGTTTTGAGTTTTTCCTGTTTTCAAGGCAAACGAGAAAGAATGGTGAAGCCATATGTGGAAGAAATATCTGTAGTGACTGCAGGTGTTCTGTGAGACTCTGTGTATGACTCTATAGCCAGCAGTTGTCTTCATTTTATTCACAATATATTTTATGACATTTTAAAAATTACCATGGTAGGGCCTAGCCTAATTTGCCAAAAAAAAAAAAAAAAGTGTGAATAATTAATTATTGGCTTTTAAATCTGATTTTTATTTATTAAAAAAAAAGAAATTCCCCTTAATATTTATAATTAAAAAAAAATCTCAAAAAATACTAGAAAATAATATATAAGGCACATGGCTTCTTTTCTCTGTATTTTTTTTTCCCAGAATGCTCAGCAGAATGTTCAGTTACATGATTTGATTATCGTGAATTGTGAATTTAAATAGTGTTTGATGAAACTTTTCGGCGGGAATTTTTTTTTTATATCGCCTAAAGTAAACATTATGGCGAATATTGTACCTTCAGCAAGTAGAAATGCCTAAAATACCAAACTTTTTGCATTTACAAGTGCAAATAACCAGTGGAGCCTTAGGTGTTGCTTAGTTTTGGTCAAGGGAGAGGAGACTCTTTGCTTGGCAAATAAAACCAACATTTTTGTATCTAGGGACTGTTTAGTGTTTACATCGCGCACAGAGAGGTAAAAGATTTGCCTCGATTTTAGGGACACCTTGAAAATAGGACCTCCTACGATATATCTACTCTCTGACCATGGAGGTTGAATTCTGACTGAGTCTGGCCCTGGCTGGTTGAGTCTGTCTGACAATATTTGGGTCGGTTTTCATATTCACCAGTTCTTGTGATATTTTCTTTGAATGTTTTAAATGATATATTTTCTGGTTTTTATACCTCCATGGTGTGACCAATTTTTCAAAAACGGATATCTCATTCATTGAGCTAAAATTACTAAATAAATGATTATATATATATTTTATTTCAATCAATCATATCGAATGCAAAAGTGGCGGCGCCATACCATACAGAAAACTTTTCCTCCCAAGCTGTTCAAAGCAAGTGTTCAAAGCGAAAAAAGAGTTGTGTCCTCAAATTCACATCAAATTCAAATTCGCTTTGCATTCAAAGGAAGTTAGTTGCGAAAACGTAACCCTCCTCTGGCTGTCGGGAGGAGGGTTATGGAATGGGCTTAACTCAGACTTGTCAGAGCAACTTTATGGAAATACCATTAATTTTTTAATTTTTTATGTTAATACTTATAGTTATAACTTGATGTAGCTCTATCTGTTGTCAAAGAGTTTTATGTATTATTTACAATTGATAAATTGTCATTTCTTGTTTGTTTGTTCCTTTGTTTTTTGATATAGGAAGGTGCAATTAGATAAAAAACACTTTTGTCTTGATGATGCAATTGGTAAGCCATATGGGACTACATGGGAGCCGAGTGGTAAAGGTTTACAGCAAATAACACCAGACTGTGAACCAGAGGAAGGAGATGGGCAAGGTATGTCAAATTTTTAATAAATATCTGGTTTGTTTTCTAAGCTGGCTGATTGGAAATTTACCATGAAGTTTGTGTCAATAAGAATTTATTTAAACATTTCCAGGACAGCTATATAATGCAGGGCCATTTTTGTGGGTTATCCTGAACAATCCTGAAGTGGTCCTCAGAATTCTAAGACTACCAATCTGAGAAAAATTGTGCATTTCGCGTCAAATAAATGCCATCTTGTTGTGTATTTTTTAGGAATAATTGTTGTACCAATGTTTTTAATGAGCTTTTAATCTGTCGTTGTTTTATTTGATTACCAGTTTTTGTAATAATTATGTAAAGTACATTGTTTGTTGATGTTCTGTGCTCATTATTATTCATTGTTCATTAACTGTTTCGATGTTAAAATTAAAATAGATTCTATACTTCTTGCTACCTTTAGTGATTGGTGTTATTCAAAATTCACATTTTCTTCTGTTTTTGGTATCCTGACATAGACTCTTCAAATGTTGATTGTGTAATAACTGTGAATGATGCTATTTAATTTTAACAATTTTTAAAGATATATTTTGCCATGAGAATTTCCTCTAGAATTACGAGCTTCGTAAAGTAGTCTTTTGTTGATTTCTACAGCAGGAGGAGCGGACAATCGTTCTATTAATGACGACAGACATTCACAGAAACTAAAAGATGAAGATATTAAGGAGCTGAGAAGTCAAGGCAAGACTGGAGAGGTTAGAATAACTTTCTCTTCATCAAGCAAGACCACCAGTTTCAATAAGCTGGTCAATAACAACAAACTAAAACTTAGGCAGAGTCCAAAACGGCTACTACAGCTACAGCTACAGCTAGATCAGCGCATCTGTCATTGTTGAAAAATAGGCAGACATGCCGATCTAGTCATACCTGTAACCAAAGTCCCTGTGTCTGACACAGCCTAAGCTAATTGTTTGCCTTCTTTATAGAGGCTCTGTCGTCACGTTCAAATCAGGTCTTTGGCTTTACCTGGAATTATGAACTCTCATCCTGCTACTACATGCACACACCCTCTGTAGCATATATCTATGGAGATAAAAGAATTATGGACTCTCACCCTGCTACTACATGCACACACCCTCTGTAGCATGTATCTAGACAGATGTAAGAATTTATGAACTCTCACCCTGCTACTACATGCACACACCCTCTGTGGCATGTATCTAGGCAGATGTAATAATTATGAACTCTCACCCTGCTACTACATGCACACACCCTCTGTAGCATGTATCTAGGCAGATGTAATAATTATGAACTCTCACCCTGCTACTACATGCACACACCCTCTGTAGCATGTATCTAGGGAGATAAAAGAATTATGAACTCTCACCCTGCTACTACATGCACACACCCTCTGTAGCATGTATCTAGGCAGATGTAATAATTACGAACTCTCACCCTGCTACTACATGCACACACCCTCTGTAGCATGTATCTAGGGAGATGTAATAATTTATGAACTCTCACCCTGCTACTACATGCACACACCCTCTGTAGCATGTATCTAGGGAGATGTAATAATTATGAACTCTCACCCTGCTACTACATGCACACACCCTCTGTAGCATGTATCTAGGGAGATGTAATAATTATGAACTCTCACCCTGCTACTACATGCACACACCCTCTGTAGCATGTATCTAGGGAGATAATAATTTAATGAACCTTTCAGCCACAGACCTTCTTAGATTATCATGACATAACCCTTAAACCTTTCCTGGTTTAAAATTGTCCAGCATTTTTCAATAATAGATAAACTAATGCCAGCCTGCAATTTAATATCATGTGAATGCATTACACAGTACACACATGTATGTTTGTACACTGTTAGTTTTATACACAGTTGTGCCACCATAAACAACCATTTTAGTTGAATGGTTCAAATGGTGAGCCAACTCACTGCAAAAAGTTACTATCTTTTGAAATTTGAAACTGCGTGTTTTGGGGTGAGTACCTTTTCATTTCATGATTATTGATCTGATTTGTTTTAGGTGATTATTGAACAGCTTGTTCAGAATAGCAAAAGCTTCAAGGATAAAACGGTTTATTCTCAATCCAAATATCTGAAGAGGAAAAGAGAAAAGTAAGTCTTCAAGTTTCGAAGTTTTTTTGCATTTTTAACCAGTTTTAAGTTAAAGTTAAGTTTAAAAGCACAACATAACATAACATAACAGTTAAGATATATAAGGCGCAATTCCATCTAGATCATAGCGCACTAGAAAGATATTAAATAGGAAAAAGGTGAGTCTTAAGGACTTTACGAAAAGCAGAAAGAGTATTAGATTCCCTAATGGCAGTTGGGAGATTGTTCCAAATTATTGGCCCAGCCACACTGAAAGCCTTTTGAGTTTTGACCTAGAATTTGGTTTTGTCTGTTTAACCTGAAACATCTTAAATGTTGATGAAATGTTCACAGGTTGTTTGGAATAGAGGGTACAGCTGAATTAATAATAAATAAAACAAAGGAAATGACCAACAATCGGTTTTAATTACAATGTATTCTTTTTAAAGATGCTATGTCAGATTTTTGACCCCAAACATTAAAAAATAGATTCGTTTAAGTGAATGGTATTTCAAAGAGTATCACCCGCTCTAACGAAAAAAGGTTTAACTTTTACTTTTGATGGTCAGGAACCATGACAAAAATTTAAAACGTTTCTTATAAAACACATAAGAATTGGTCACGTGATATATTGTCGGGATCCCGATGAAAACTAATTTTGAGCACTTTATTTCACTGCTACTAATAGTTGGCCGACTTTTTCGAGCAATGACTCAAATGAAAGCTTGACTCTTTCTCGACCCCCATCAAAATACCTATTGAATTTTAAATCAATATTTTGGGCCAAATCGGCCAAAAATCTGACATAGCATCTTTAACATTGTTGTTTCCTGGATGTTTAAATATAGATAGACTATTTTACTTTTACAGGCATCTGATGCAGTTTCAGATCCTAAGACCAAATACAATGCTGCTTTGTGAGATGTACGGAGCAAGAGCTCCTTCTAAAAATATGTAAGTACTTCTCGACAACCCCCCCTCCCCTCCCCCCTCCACCTCACAACCATTAAACCTCTACTTGAAATTTGTTGATTTTCTTATAATCATGTTCCCAATATCTTTTGATGATTCTGTGACATCACAGTCTTGTATACAATGTTTGGGTTGTTTTCAATGTTTATTGCCACTTCTCTATTTAAGAACTGTCTGATTTGTGTCTGAATCATCACAAATGTAACATTTCTGTATCAACAATGGTGAGCTGCAAAATCAAATAATAATTGAAATCTTTTGGATTCCTTGTACGAAATGCATTGGAAAGTTATGTTACTGTGTTGTGTGTTTTTCTTTGAAGCCATTTACGGATTGACACTTTGGCTCAGATCCTTACAGCAGCTAACATCCAGAGTGGCATCAATGTCATGATGATGGAGACATGTCAAGGGTTACTTCTAGGAGCTATCATGGAAAGAATGGCTGGTAAGACATATTTTATTCCAAACAATATGCTCTGTCTTTACTGTTCCCTCAAAGACAAACAAATGTCAGTTTTATATAATTGACATAGCTCAAGACAAATCAATAATTGGCAGATTGTCATACAGTAGTCGCTTATAAATGCTATCCTTTGCTGTTGTTAATAGAAATGTACGTTTTCTTCATAAATGTTTCTATACAAGAAGAAATAAATGTGTCTCTTTTACAATGAAGCTTGATTAGACTGAACAAAAGAAACACTGAGCAATGTATTTGACTTTGTCTTCTAGGCCAAGGTATCGTTGTACAAATACACTCAGAGAATGCTCCAGTCATGCTTGCTGTGGATGCTTATAACTTCCCAAACAGCTACAAAGACACTCTGTATTCATTTCCATTGGATCAACTCCATCTTCTGGATGCGGAGGAGTTACTTAAAGACAGTCCTGAGGAATCTCAGAATGTAGCCGAGTCACAAAACACTAATGCTCAACAGGAGAAAACAACGGTCAATGCTATTGGTCAGGACCAAGTAACAGTTGATTCTATTGGTCAGGACCAAGTAACGGTCGATGGTGACCATCTTCAAATGAAATCCCAACACTCAGAATTCTTAAGAGATGAGACTTCAAGATTAGTAACAAACGATGTACATATTGGAATGGAAGAAACGACAGAGCAATTATCTAGAGGTGATGAGGAAGTACTTATGGCTGCTTGTGACACTACTGGGGATCCATCCAGTAATTCTAAAGACATGGAGTGTTCATCACAAACTGATGGGAAACAAGGACTCAAAAGAAAATGTGCAGTGGTGAGAACAATTAATGTTGGAAACAATCTTGAGGAGTGTTAGGGCCTTGGCACACGAGGCAATTTACAGCCAACCAGTTCCAGGCTCCATGAAGATATAATCTTCTTTGGAATCATAAGACATTGTTTGAAAAATGACTTGTGTGCTACAAAAGTAGTCCTGTAGCATGCACTGTATCTGGTTGCCTCCAAGTTGCCTGCAAATGTTGCATTTTTAATTAAGTTTTTTCAAGAACATAGAATTAGTTGTTGCATTCTTAATTCTTACCAACTAAAAGGACCTATTGTATAAATGCAAAAAATAGTTAATGGCCTGACATTTTGATCCTAGCAGAATCTTTCTCAAAGGCTATTGACTTCTCCATCTTTCATAACATTTTACTTTTATTGCCTTCAATACGAAGTATAATTTTTTTGATTGTTAAAATATCAATTTTCAACAGTTGGGAAATATCTGCAAAAAGACCAACTTGTAAAAACCTTTCCAAAGAAATAATTTTGTAACTGATGATTTTTTTTTTTTTGCTTTATTTTTTACAAGAATCCAGAGAAGTTGGCTAGGAAACAACGAAGAAAAGAAAAACAAATTCGAGTTGGTACTCTTCTTCACTCTACTATGATGGATACGTAAGTCATACATTTTATACTTGTCTTGTATTTATTCATGTCCTGTTTTACTCGTTGGTAAAGTATATATTAATACACTCTTAGAGACTCGTAGTAAATGTATATAATTTTGGCTTCCAAGTTTTTATTACTATTGTTATTTGAATGTTTATTTGATTGATTTGTTTACTAGGTTGGTACTAGCATGTAGATTTCAACCCCTTCCTATCTTCAAGGCATTATATAAATACTTGGCGCCATCGAGGCCATTCGTTGTGTACTGTCATTACATTGAGGTAAGTTAAGTTCTGGATAGAGGCCATTCGTTGTGTACTGTCATTACATTGAGGTAAGTTAAGTTCTGGATAGAGGCCATTCGTTGTGTACTGTCATTACATTGAGGTAAGTTAAGTTCTGGATAGAGGCCATTCGTTGTGTACTGTCATTACATTGAGGTAAGTTAAGTTCTGGATAGAGGCCATTCGTTGTGTACTGTCATTACATTGAGGTAAGTTAAGTTCTGGATAGAGGCCATTCGTTGTGTACTGTCATTACATTGAGGTAAGTTAAGTTCTGGATAGAGGCCATTCGTTGTGTACTGTCATTACATTGAGGTAAGTTAAGTTCTGGATAATGTTAGTCACATTGACATATAACATGACACCTATTTATGGAACTAATTTGTTGGCATTGTTGGAAATACTTTGCTTAGCTGACACAGGTTTCAGCCAAGCTACGTTGATTGTGATTTGTTCTCTTCTATATCTTATCAATCTTAGGACATCAATTTTGTTTTGAAGCAATTTTCTTTCAGAGGATTTTTATAATGGCTGACTAAGCCTAAGCCAAGGTAGATGTTGTGAGTGACTCATACCAATTAAGAGAAATATCAAGCTATGGCAAACATGATTCTGGGCTCAATTGTAAAGAGTAATATCATTTATTGTTTGAAACTGCTCTATATTCTTTTACACCTTTGTATGATCATTGATAAGTACATGTTTTTGTTTGTTTGTTTGTGTGACTTGCAGCCTCTGATGGAATGTAATGAGTGGTTGAGGAACTCTGGAGATGCAGTGGCAGTCAACATTAGAGTTACAGAAACATGGTTCAGAGAGTATCAGGTAGGGCAAAATTATTTTATATTTTTAAGGCAATGGACACTATTGGTATTTACTCAAAATAATTATTAGCATAAAACCTCACTTGGTAATGAGTAATGGGGAGAGGTTGATAGTATAGAACATTGCGAGAAACGGCTCCCTGTGAAGTGCCATAGTTTTTGAGGAAGAAGTAATTTTCCATGAATTTGATTTTGAGACCCCAGATTTAGAATGTTGGGTCTCGAAATCAAGCATCTGAAAGCACACAACGTCGTGTGACAAGGGTGTTTTTTTTTTCATTATCTCGCAACCTAGACGATCAATTGAGCTCATATTTTCACAGGTTTGTTATTTTATGCATCCCCCTCCCCCCGTGTATCTTTATTGTGTGCTTGGAGCCTCAGGAATTCTTTAGAGGAAATTAAGGTGGGGGTACAGGAAGAAAGTAAGGGAACATTTGGGGTATTTAAATTGCTTACCCAGGCAAACTCCCAGGTATTAGCTACTCCCACTTGTGAACAATCACATGGCTTGTAGTGGAGTTGATTTCTCAGGAATTGATTAATGTGACCAGGGCTTTAGTTGGCTGCACAGCTTGGTGGTTTTCATGTCCATTTTCTTTGCTTTCCTTTCAGGTACTACCAGAGCGTACACATCCCCATGTCAACATGAGCGGTACCGGTGGATATATACTAACTGGAATCAAAGTGTGTGATGAAGCACAAGAATAATGGATCCAAACATGTATTAATTGATTTCCTTATACTGAGGACTGTACCAGTAAACTGATTATGCTTTCCATGGGATCAGGTTTACAACCATAATCAGAGTCCAACAGTTTGGGTGTTGAGTTACTGAATGGTGTCGGACTGAGGACTGCACTAGTAAACTGATTATGCTTTACATGTGATCAGGTTTACTGCCATAATCAGAGTCCAACAGTTTGGGTGTTGAGTTACTGAATGGTGTTGGACCGAGGACTGCACTAGTAAACTGATCATGCTTTACATGTGATCAGGCATACCACCATAATCAGAGTCCAACAGTTTGGGTGTTGCGTTACTGTACGGTAGTGGATTGAGGACTGCACTAGTAAACTGATTATTGTTAA